>NC_052309.1:82227852-82262852 GCF_016432855.1 Salvelinus namaycush
GTGGAGGCGTGCCCCGCTCCCCAGTGCTCAACTCCCTGCAGTGGGTGGCTGAGATCCTGCCTTCCTCTATCAGGGTCCAGGGGCGCACCTTCGGACAGCAGCTGGAGCACCTGCTCACCATCCAGGAGAGATACACCATCTGCAAGGCCCTGGAGAGCTTCTTCCAGCATAGGTGAGGGGGAGGGAGGGAAGGATAGGAAGGGAGGTTGAGGGGGAGGGAGTGGGGGAAGGATAGGAAGGGAGATAGAAGGGGAGGGTGGGAGGGATAGGAAGAGAGGTAGAGGGGGAGGGTGGGAAGGATAGGAAGGGAGGGAGAGTGTGAGAAAGTGAGAGAAATCAGAGAAAGAAACAAAATATGTTGAGAGAGTGAAAGAGAGATTGAAAGAGAGATTGAGTGTGAAAGAAGAGATAACCTACTGGTTGTGATGATTAGACAGCCAGAGTACCCTAACCCTGCCCCCTCCTCCGTGGCGACAGGAATGTTGACACTCTGATTGTGGACGTGTTCCCGGTGTTGGACACGCCAGCCAAGCAGGTGATCTGGCGGTTTGTCTACCAGCTTCTGACCTACGAAGAGCAGGAGCACTGCCAGAGCAAGATATCACGTTTCCTCGGTTACAAGGCTGCAGGTGGGTTGTGGGAAGTGTGGTTGTGTGTGTGCTAATGTGAGTAAATGTGATATCTACGTGTACATTTGTGATTTTGGTGGGTGTATGTGTAGATGTGAAAGACAACGTAAATGTGTGATTGTGCCAGTGTGTCTGTCTGTGTGTGTGTGTACACTGACATACACACGCTGTGTGTATTCTAGCGCCAGCCCCCCCACCTGAGCCAGAGCCCGCCCCCGAGCCCCATCGCCGTAGCAGCTCCATGAGAGTGACAGGAACCGCCTACAGGGCCAGCATGCGTGGGCGGAGCTCTGACGACCTCATCATCGGCACTCACCTGGGGATGGGTACTTGCGTTTGTCTTTGTCCTTCATCATCATCTTCATCACCAGTAGAAGTAGCACCATCATTACTATCAGTGGCAATGTCATCATCATCATTATTATCACCATCATCATCAGTATTGTCAGAAGTAGCATGAAATAAATATTTCTGACACTAGGTGAAGCTTTTGCTTAAACCTACCCAGTCAAGTGAATGGGTATTGAGAAAGACATATTTTTTGGAATGGCTGAAACCTAATGCAGTATGTTTCCTGTAGGGATCCGTACTGATCCAGTGGAGATGGGGATGAGACTGGCTCCAGGAGAGAGACAGTCAGGAGACGGGACGTCCCTCCCAGAGACCCCCAACAACCTCACCAACGTGGGTACCCAAGTGAGACTGAGAGAAGTGGTCCTGTGTGGCTCAGTCGGTAGAGCATGGCGCTTGCAACGCCAAGCGTCGTGGGTTCGATTCCCGCTGGGGCCACCCATATGTAAAAGTAGTGGCCCCAGCCGACTTGTAAGTCGCTTTGGACAAAAGCGTCTGCTAAATGGGATATATTAGAATAAGGATGACTAAAACAGTGGTCACTAGTCCAGGTCTGCAGCTTTTTCCTCTAGTCCAGCACTATAAAAGACACTGGCTTCAATTACTCAAGGACCCAGTGAGTGGCTCATTAATTCAAGCAGGTGTGTCACTGTTAGGCTGAAACAAAAGCCTGTACACTCATTGGCTCTTGGGAACTAGGACTAGTGACCACTGATCTAGGTTGTTTCCTCCTTAGGGGCTTATCTTCTGGCTTTTATCTCTTCTATCTGAGTCGTTATGAAAGGGCATTTCTTCTCTCTGTCTAGCTGTCTGCGGTGTATGCTGAGCTGGAGAACGTGTACTCAGGGAAGAGGTCCAAGTCTCTGAAGGCTCGCGCTCCTCCTCCGGCGGACAGTCTGGTAGAGCTGGAGGTCCTTGAACACGCAGGCTCTCCGTCCATGCACGCTAACACAGGTATCTACTCCAATCGGTAACACTTTACTTGAAGTGTTGTTAATCAATTACATCATTAGGGCCTCCTGAGTGGCGCAGTGGTCTAAGGCACTGCATCGCAGTGCTAGCTGTGCAACTAGAGATTCTGGGTTCGAGTCCAGGCTCTGTCGCAGCTGCCCCCGATCGGGAGACCCATGGGGTGCCGCACAATTGGCCCAGCGTCGTCCGGGTTAGGGGAAGTCCTTGTCACCATTGCGCACTAGCGACTTCTGTGGCGGCCCGGCGCAGTGCACGCTGACACGGTCGCCAGTTGTACCTCTGACACATTGGTGCGACTGGCTTCCGGGTTAAGTGGGCATTGTGTCAAGAAGCAGTGCAGGTTGTGTTTTGGAGGACGCACGGCTCTCGACCTTCGCCTCTCCTGAGTCCGTATGGGAGTTGCAGCGATGAGGCAAGACTGTAACTACCAATTGGATACCACGAAATTGGGGAGTAAAAGGGGTAAAAAAAGTATGACATTATTACAAACAGGTTGAAATCTGGTTAAAATAACGTCAATACAAACAGGTTGAAATCTGGTTAAAATAACATCATTACAAACAGGTTGAAATCTGAATTGCAGCTTGCCTGACACATGTAGTCTTCTAGTTTGAGTTGAGTCCACCTATCTCTCTGTTAGTCAGTGGAGTGTGAATATGTTCACAAGCACAGGTAGCTACTGGGTATAAAAACATTCAACCAAATAGTTAGAACAGCAGAAATGAATAGACCATGTATGGTGCATTAGCGTGATCTACAACCCTTGGTCAATAGAATAGTTGATCAATGTAATGGTAGATGTTCTTCTCTACAGGAGCAGTGATGTCATTGTTCCTCTCCACAGGTAGCCGTAAGGGCCCCCCACCACCCCCCTCCCCCTGGCAGGAGCCCCTCCCTAGCCCCCCTGCCCCGGTCCAGTTCTACCCCCCAGGTCTCACCTCCCAGACCAGTGCCGAGTCCAACCCCTACATCAGCCTAGACAGCCCCCCTCCCTCGCCTCCCGACTACCCCGCCAGCCCACCCTCCCACGCCCGTCTCAATAAGAGGCGCTACACGTTCTCTCATCCGCCGCGCTCCTCTGATACAGACCGGTTCCTGGACGCACTGAGCGAACAGCTGGGTCAGAGGGTCGCCATTGTAGACGACTTCCTGTCACCCGAAAACGACTACGAGGAGGTAGGGTCGTATAGATGCACATCTGTATAGAGCATTATATGGTTGATTATGATATGTTTGAAAAAAACAGTAAGCTGCTTGTCTTGCATGACTTTAGTGATAACTTATACAGTTGAAGTCAGAAGTTTACATACACTTAGGTTGGGGTCATTAAAACTCGTTTTTCAACCACTCCACAAATTTCTTGTTAACAAAATATAGTTTTGGCAAGTCGGTTAGGACATCTACTTTGTGCATGACACAAGTCATTTTTCCAACAATTTTTAACAGACAGATTATTTCACTTATAATTCACTGTATCACAATTCCAGTGGGTCAGAAGTTTACATACACCAAGTTGACTGTGCCTTTATACAGCTTGGAAAATTACAGAAAATGATGTCAGCAAAGGACCTTGTGAAGATGTGTAACGGATGTGAAATGGCTAGCTAGTTAGCGGTGGTGCGCGCTAATAGCGTTTCAATCGGTTACGTCACTCGCTTTGAGACCTTGAAGTAGTGGTTCCCCTTGCTCTGCAAGAGCCGCGGCTTTTGTGGAGCGATAGGTAACGATGCTTCGTGGGTGACTGTTGTTGATGTGTGCAGAGGGTCCCTGGTTCGCGCCCGGGTCGGGGCGAGGGGACGGACTAATGCTGGGGGATGCTGGATGCTCCAGATGCTGGAGGAAACAGGTACAAAACTATCTGTATCCACAGTAAAACTAGTACTATATCGACATAACGTGAAAGTCCGCTCAGCAAGGAAGAAGCAACTGCTCCAAAACAGCCATAAATGCAAATGGGGACAAAGATCGTACTTTTTGGAGAAATGTCGTCTGGTCTGATGAAACAAAAATAGATCTGTTTGGCCATAATGACCATCGTTATGTTTGAAGGAAAAGGGGGGATGCTTGCAAGCCGAAAAACCCATCCCAACCTGTGAAGCACGGGGGTGGCAGCATCATCTTGTGGGGGTGCTTTGCTGCAGGAGGGACTGGTGCACTTCACAAAATAGATGGCATCAAGTGGAAGGAAAATTTTGTGGATATATTGAAGCAACATCTCAAGACATCAGTCAGGAAGTTAAAGCTTGGTCGCAAATGGGTCTTCCAAATGGACAATGACCCCAAGCATACTTCCAAAGTTGTGGCAAAATGGCTTAAGGACAACAAAGTCAAGGTATTTGAGTGGCCATCACAAAGCCCTGACCTCAATCCCATAGAACATTTGTGGGCAGAACTGAAAAAGCGTGTGCGAGCAAGGAGGCCTACAAACCTGACTCAGTTACACCAGCTCTGTCAGGAGGAATGGGCCAAAATTCACCCAACTTATTGTGGGAAGCTTGTGGAAGGCTATCTGACACGTTTTCACCCAAGTTAAACAATTTAAAGGCAATGCTACCAAATAATAATTGAGTGTATGTAAACTTCTGACCCACTGGGAATGTGATGAAATAAATAATTCTCTCCACTATTATTCTGACATTTCACATTCTTGAAATATAGTGGTGATCCTAACTGACCGAAGAAAAGGAATTTTTCCTTGGATTAAATGTCAGGAAATGTATTTGGCTAAGGTGTATGTAAACTTCTGACTTCAACTGTGTATATATATATATAAATACATGTGTGTATATATATGTGTGTGTATATGTGTGTGTGTATATAATATATATATTAAAAACAAAAAATATTAAAAACAAAAAATATGTTTTAAGTGAGAAGTAGGCATTGGTTTGAAGCCGAAAAATAAAGGAAATTCACAAGCAAAACAATGCCTACTCCACCCATGCTCTACCAAGGTTTTCCAGCACCACAATGCCTACTCCACCCATGCTCTACCAAGGTTTTCCAGCACCACAATGCCTACTCCACCCATGCTCTACCAACGTTTTCCAGCACCACAATGCCTACTCCACCCATGCTCTACCAACGTTTTCCAGCACCACAATGCCTACTCCACCCATGCTCTACCAACGTTTTCCAGCACCACAATGCCTACTCCACCCATGCTCTACCAACGTTTTCCAGCACCACAATGCCTACTCCACCCATGCTCTACCAAGGTTTTCCAGCACCACAATGCCTACTCCACCTATGCTCTACCAAGGTTTTCCAGCACACAGCTTTGACCTACTACAGTAGCTATGCTGGTCTATTGTACTTTAAAGAATGTGTATGCAGGTTTCTTAGGATTCAAACCTTCTCAAACATTCTAATTCATACTCTTAGAGGAGGTGCTCCCACAATAACAGGATTTGGGGCGGCAGGTAGCCTAGTGGTTAGAGCATTGGACCAGTAACCGAAAGGTTGCAAGATCGAATCCTCGAGCTGACAAGGTAAAAATCTGTCGTTCTGCCCCTGAACAAGGCAGTTCCACTGTTCCTAGGCCATCATTGAAAATAAGAATTTGTTCTTAACTGACTTGCCTAGTTAAATAAAGAGAATTTTTTTTAAAAATGTGTACCGCGTACAGGTTAAAGTATTGGATTCTTCACACACCACACTAATCCCACTCCAATACCTTTTTAAGGTCCAAAAGTATTGGGAGAATGACACATTTTGTGTTGTTTTGGCACTTTTGATTTGAAATGATACAGTGACTATGAGTTTAAAGTGCAGACTGTCAGCTTTATTGTGAGGGTATTTTCATACATATTAGGTGAACCGTTTAGAAATTACAGCACTTTTTGTTCATAGTCCCCCCATTATTGGGACATATTCACTTATATGTGTATTAAAGTAGGCAAAAGTTAAGTATTTGGTCCCATATTCATAGCACGCAATAAATACATCAAGCTTGTGACTCTACACATGTGTTGTCATTTTGGAGTTAGTTTTAATATAAATAAGAATCTAATATGTTTCTAAACACTTCTACATTAATGTGTATTCTACCATGATTATAGATAGGACTATTTGAATCATGAATAATGATGAGTGAGAAAGATACACAAATATCATACCCCCAAGACATGCAAACCTCTCACCATTTCAATAACAGGGGATTGAGTACATAGCCAAAACAACAACAAAAAAGTGTCACTGTCCCAATGCTTTTGGAGCTCACTGTGTATACAGTCGTGGACAAAAGTTTTGAGAATGACACAAATATACATTTTCACAAAGTTTGCTGCTTCAGTGTCTTTTGATATTTTTGTCAGATGTTACTATGGAATACTGAAGTATAATTACAAGCATTTCATAAGTTTCAAAGGCTTTTATTGACAATTACATGAAGTTGATGCAAAGAGTCAATATTTGCAGTGTTGACCCTTCTTCTTCAAGACCTCTGCAATCCGCCCTGGCATGCTGTCAATTTTCTTCTTGGCCACATCCTGACTGATGGCAGCCCATTCTTGCGTAATCAATGCTTGAAGTTTGTCAGAATTTGTGGGGTTTTGTTTGTCCACCCGCAACAAAAACTCAATGGGATTAAGGTCTGGGGAGTTTCCTGGCCATGGACCCAAAATATTGATGTTTTGTTCCCTGAGCCACTTAGTTATCACTTTTTCCTTATGGCAAGGTGCTCCATCATGCTGGAAAAAGCATTGTTTGTCACCAAACTGTTCCAGGATGGTTGGAAGAAGTTGCTATCGGAGGATGTGTTGGTACCATTCTTTATTCATGGCTGTGTTCTTAGGCAAAATTGTGAGTGAGCACACTCCCTTGGCTGAGCAGCAACCACACACATGAATTGTCTCAGGATGCTTTACTGTTGGCATGACACAGGACTGATGGTAGCGCTCACCTTGTCTTCTCCGGACAAGCTTTTTTCCGGATACCCCAAACAATCGGAAAGGGGATTCATCAGAGAAAATGACTTTACCCCAGTCCTCAGCAGTCCAATCCCTGTACCTTTTGCAGAATATCAGTCTGTCCCTGATGTTTTTCCTGGAGAGAAGTGGCTTCTTTGCCGCCCTTCTTGACACCAGGCCATCCTCCAAAAGTCTTTGCCTCCCTGTGCGTGCAGATGCACTCACACCTGCCTGCTGCCATTCCTGAGCAAGCTCTGTACTGGTGGTGCCCCGATCCCGCAGCTGAATCAACTTTAGGAGACGGTCCTGGCGCTTGCTGGACTTTCTTGGGCGACCTGAAGGCTTCTTCACAACAATTGAACCACTCTCCTTGAAGTTCTTGATGATCTGATAAATGATTGATTTAGGTGCAATCTTACTGGTAGCAATATCCTTGCCTGTGAAGCCCTTTTTGTGCAAAGCAATGATGACGGCACATGTTTCCTTGCAGGTAACCATGGTTGACAGAGGAAGAACAATGATTCCAAGCACCACCCTCCTTTTGAAGCTTCCAGTCTGTTATTCAAACTCAATCAGCATGACAGAGTGATCTCCAGCCTTGTCCTCGTCAACACTCACACCTGTGTTAACGAGAGAATCACTGACATGATGTCAGGCTGGTCCTTTTGTGGCAGGGCTGAAATGCAGTGGAAATGTTTTGGGGGGATTCAGTTAATTTGCATGGCAAAGAGGGACTTTTCAATTAATTGCAATTCATCTGATCACTCTTCATAACATTCTGAAGTATATGCAAATTGCCATCATACAAACTGAGGCAGCAGACTGTGATTTTTTTTTTTTGTGTCATTCTCAAAACTTTTGGCCACGACTGTACATGTATATATACTGAGTATACAAAACATTAAGAACACGTGCTCTTTCAATTTCATAGACTGACCAGGTGAATCAAGGTGAAAGCTATCATCCCTAATGGGGCTGTTCCTAATGTTTGGTATACTCAGTGTGTATATATACAGCACCAGTCAAAAGTATGGACATGTCTACTCATTCAAGTGTTTTTCTTTATTGTTTAATATTTTCTACATTGTAGAATAGTGAAGACATCACAACTATGAAATAACACATATGGGATCATGTAGTAACAAAAAAAGTGTTAAACAATTCAAAATATATTTTATATTTGAGATTCTTCAAAGTAGTCACCCTTTGCCTTGATGACAGCTTTGCACATTCTTGGCATTCTCTCAACCAGATACACCTGGAATGCTTTTCCAACAGTCTTGAAGGAGTTCCCACATACACTACCGGTCCAACATTTTTGAACACCTACTCATTCAAGGGTTTTTCTTTAGTTTTATTATTTTCTACGTTGTAGAATAATATTGAAGACATCAAAACTATGAAATAACACATATGGAATCATGTAGTAACCAAAAAAAACATAACAGACTTAAAGGAGTTCCCACATATGCTGAGCACTTGTTGGCTACTTTTCCTTCCCTCTGTGGTCCGACTCATCCCAAACCATCTCAATTTGATTGAGGTTGGGTGATTGTGGAGTCCAGGTCATCTGATGCAGCACTCCATCACTCTCCTTCTTGATAAAATAGCCCTTACTCAGCCTGGAGGTGTGTTGGGTCATTGTTCTGCTGAAAAACAAATGATAGTCCCACTAAGCCCAAACCAGATCGGATGGTGTATCGCTGCAGAATGCTGTGGTAGGCATGCTGGTTAAGTGTGCCTTAAAGTTCTTGACATTTTCCGTATTGACTGACCATGTCTGAAAGTAATGATGGACTGTCGTTTCTCTTTGCTTATTTGAGCTCTTGCCATAATATGGACTTGGTAGGGCTATCTTCTGTATACCCCCCTTGTCACAACACAACTGATTGGCTCAAACACATTATGAAGGAAAGAAATTCCACAAATTAACTTTTAAGAAGAAGGTCATCTGATGCAGCACTCCATCACTCTCCTTCTTGGTCAAATAGCCCTTACACAGCCTGGAGGTGTGTTGGGTCATTGTCCTGTTGAAAAACAAATGATAGTCCCAGTAAGCGCAAACCAGATGGAATGGCGTATCACTGCAGAATACTGTGGTAGCCATGCTGGTCAAGTGTTCCTTGAATAAATAAAAAAATCACTGACAGTGTCACCAGCAAAGCACCCCACACCTCCTCCTCAATGCTTCATGGTGGGAACCACACATGCGGAGATCATCCATTCACCTACTCTGCGTCTCACAAAGACACGGCGGTTAGAACCAAAAATCTCAAATTTGGACCAAAGGACAGATTTCCACCAGTCCAATGTCCATTGCTCGTGTTTCAAAGTTCTTGCAATTTTCTGGATTGACTGACACTAGACCCTGGACAACAAATTATGTGAGACAAAACAATTTTTTTATCATTTGAATTGCAAGTTACATTTTCGAAAGACACCTTTTGAGTGTGGAAATGTTGTATAGTTTTCTATAATCACCTTCTGGTTTAAAAACCAGAGAAATGTTTTTTTCTAAGCAACCTGCATAAACATTGTTTGAAGTACAATAGGCCAATATACTGTAGATACTGTGGTAGGTCAAAGCTATATGCTGGAAAACCTTGGTAGAGCATGGGTGGAGTAGGCATTGTGGTGCTCATGTGCATTTCTTTTTCGGCTTCAGGCCAATGCCTACTTCTCACTTAAAACATTGTTTTTCTGTTTTTAGTATATATGATTTGTGTTTTTCTATCAAGAAACTCTACCGTAAAGCACATAAGACTATAAATTACACTGGATCAATGGCCCAAGCCTTAATGAATCTATGTGATTGGTGGTAATGCCAGGATGTTGTCCAGATGAGCTTCCCAGATGATGAGGATGAGGATGAGGAGGTGGAGGTGGATGATGAAGATGGAGATGGGGGTTTCATAATACCCCCTGAGCTGAGCAGCCCCAGTGAGTGCCAGGGCAGCAGCGGAGAGGACGCCTCCTCCCTCACTTATTCCTCCTCCTCAGAACACATACCCCCTCCCCCCATGACTCCCCCGCCACCTCCGCCCATCCAATTCAATGATCCTCCTCTACCCCCAAGCTATACCGCCACCCCTGAACAGTCTCCCAGAATACAACTGCCTTTCCGCCGCCACCACGGGCCACCTCCGCCCCCTCCTCCTCGCTCCAACCCACCGCCCAAACGCCAGTCCATTCACAAGGTGCTTCCCACCCGGGAGGACCTGCTAGCCCACGCTGCAATGCAGGAACAAAATACGTACCAGGAGCAACAAGCTTACCAGGAACAACAAGCTTACCAGGACCAACAAGCGTTTCAGGACCAACAAGCTTACCAGGACCAACAAGTGCAACAAGCGTACCAGGAGCGACAAGTGTACCAGGAGCAACGAGCATTCCAGAAGCAACAAGCGTTTCAGGAACAAAAAACTTACCAGGAGCAACAAGCACAACAAGCATTCCATGAGCAACAAGCATTCCATGAGCAACAAGCTTACCAGGAGCAACAAGCTTACCAGGAGCGACAAGCTTACCAGGAGCAACAAGCACATCAAGAACAACAAGCGTTACAGAAGCATCAATCATACCAGGAGCAACAAGCGTACCAGGAGCAAAATATTTACCAGGGGCACCAGTCACTGCCTGCCCAGTCCTCGCACAAAGCACACCCCCTGCAGCAGCTTCACCAGTCCCTGCCCCCCCTCCCCTCTCCAGAGGCAGCCCACACCCACCCAGACCCCTCACTCTACCAGATGCACCAAGCTCAACAACAGACTCGTCGTCAGAGCCGTCGTCAGACTCACTCAGCCACATCACCTCACAATCCCCCAGCCCATTCCCCTGTCCATCCAGATCAACAGAGTCAGTACTCGGAGGCAATCTATCAGAGTATTCATACACAGTCACATCACTCATCCATGGAGCTCCTTCACCAAGCTCAGCAGGCCCAGCAGCACCACTCCTCCATGGAGCTCCTTCACCAAGCTCAGCAGGTCCAGCAGCACCACTCCTCCATGGAGCTCCTTCACCAAGCTCATCAGGTCCAGCAGCACCACTCCTCCATGGAATTCCTTCACCAAGCTCAACAAGTCCAGCAGCACCACTCCTCCATGGAGCTCCTTCACCAAGCTCATCGGGTCCAGCAGCACCACTCCTCCATGGAACTTCTTCACCAACCTCACCACTCATCCACAGAGCTCCTTCACCAAGCTCATCAGATCCAGCAGCACCTCTCATCCACGGAGCTCCTTCACCAAGCTCATCAGATCCACCAAGATCAGCCTGCTTCACTACCCGTACAACTGGATCAGGAGATCCACCAGTCTCTTCAGAGCCATCAGACTCACCCATCTTCCCAGGACAGCCACCAGGGTCAACAGACTCGTCAATCTCTCAAGTCTCATCGCACTCACCAGCCATCCCCCCAGCGTCCCCACTCCATCCAGCAGACTTACCACCACACTCCCCAGATCCAGCACATCCACCACCAGGTCCCTCCCCAGCCCACTCACCCAGAGCTCCACCAGATCCACCTAATACACCAGCCCACCCAGCAGCGCCACCACCCCCAGCCCACCTTGTCCACCTTCCAGCCTCTTCCACCCCACCAGCCCACCCTGTCCACCTTCCAGCCTCTGCCCCAACACCAGCCCCACCAAACCCACCAGGTCCACCCCTCCAACCAGGGTCGTCCTCAGTCCCAGCCTTCCCAACGGCTATTCAGTCAATCCCAGTCTCAACACCACTCCCACTCCCACCACCAACCCCAGCCCCAACCTCAGCCCAAGCAGCATTCCCAGTCCCAGAATAACTTGGACCAGTTGGGGAAACAGGAGCCCCCTCCTCCTCCGCCCCTGCCCCCTCCTGGAACCCCTCCTCCACTGCCTCGCCCAGGCCTTCCGAGGATGGACTCCAATCATATGAGTGTAAAGAGGCTGCGCTGGGAACAGGTGGAGAACTCTGAGGGCACCATCTGGGGACAGGTGAGTTAGTCACATATTGGATAGATGAGTTAGTCAGCATTGAGACAGGTGAGTTAGTTAGGATTGGGACAGTCGAGTTAGTCAGGGTTTGGACAGGTGTGTTAGTCAGGGTGGGAAAGGTGAACTTTGTTAGTTGAGGTTGGATGGGGACAGGTAAGTTAGTCAGGATTGGGACAGGTATGTCAGCCACAGTTTGGACGGGAGTTAGTCAGGGTTTGGACAGGTGAGTTGGTCAGGGTTGCGACAGCTGAGTTAGTCAAGGTTGGGACAGGTGATTAGTCAAGGTTAGAACAGGTGAGTTGGTCAGGGTTGGGTCAGGTTTTTTGATTTACAACAGTTCCATAAAAATAAAAATAATCAGCAGTCAATTTCTGAAATGACAAGCATGAGCTTGAACTTAATGAGTAGATGATGCATAATGTACATAATGCCTGTTTTTAATCTGGGTGTTGCAGCTGGGGGAGGACTCGGATTATGACAAACTGAATGACATGGTGAAGTATTTGGATCTGGAACTGCACTTTGGGACACAAAAGAACCCCAGTGAGTATAATGTGCCCACGTGTGTATGTGAACGTGGCTGTTTGTGTGTATGCGTGCATCATGCATATGTTAGTGTGCATACAGTATGTTTGCACATACTGACCGTGTGGAAGTTTCTTCCACAAAACCATGTACATACCACCACCAGTCAGTTCTTGCCTAGTGTGTCTAATATGAATACTTCTTCATCTTGAGCAATGTGTGTGAAGCCCACCATGGTTTTGATTTGCTTTTGATCAGTGGTCCCTCTGACGAATGACAGCAGCGTTACCGCCATAGGCACTTCACTGACCCATTTAAGTCCAATACTTGAAATGATGTATTTAGAAATACATTGAAAATCCTGATATGGACATTTTCTGCTCCTTAGCAGTCTCTTTATCCCTTGATCTTTGTCTTCACACTCTTCCTGTCTGCCTCTCCCTCTCTGTCAATCACTTTGTCTTTCTGCCTCTTCTTATGTTTCTCTGTTTCCCTCATGTTTCCCACATGATGTTCTGTGTCAGTTTCTCTTCCAGACCCAGCCCTTCAGTCGGAGACCTTCAAGAAGAAAGACATAGTTGAGATTCTGTCCCATAAGAAGGCCTACAACGCATGTAAGTATGAGAGTGGAGAACACAAGGGGGACGCTACATTGTTCCAGGCTGTGTTACACTGCACTTCAGATCTTATGTTATTGTTCTAATATAGTCTGTGTTGACTGAAACCATGAGACTATGTTACACTGTTACTGTGGCCTCTGATATTTGACCCTTTGATCCCCTGACCTCCAGCCATCCTGATTGCCCACTTGAAGCTGTCCCCGGGCGAACTACGCCAGGTGCTGATGACCATGGCCACAGAGCGTCTGGAGCCGACCCACATCAAGCAGCTGCTGCTGTACGCCCCCGACGCAGAGGAGGTCAAGCAGTATGAACAGTTCAGCGAGGACCCAGCCAAACTCAGCGAGCCTGACCAGTTTGTACTACAGGTACTGGGCCTAGACTGCAGGGAGGAGGCTCAGCAATGAAAAAAAAAAATCTTTATTTAACCAGTTGAGAACAAGTTCTCATTTACAACTGCGACCTGGCCAAGATAAAGCAAAGCAGTGCGACACAAACAACAACACAGAGTTACACATGGAATAAACAAACATACAGTCAAAGTTTGGGGGATCTTTATGGATGTATTTGTGTCGTTTGTTGTGGTATACTGTGGGTGAAAGTAGTAGTAGTAGTAGTAGTACTCAGTGGTGTAAAGTACTTAAGTAAAAATACTTGAAAGTACTACATAAGTCGTTTTTTGTATATTTGTACTTTACTTTACTATTTATATTTTTGACAACTTTTACTTTTACTTCACTACATTCCCAAAGAAAATGATGTACAGGAAAATAGTCTAATTCACACACAACATCCCTGGTCATCCCTACTGCCTCTGATCTGGTCTGGTTTACTTTATATAAGGAATTTGAGGTATACTTCAAATATACTTAAGTATATTTTAGCAATGATATTTACTTTTGATACTGTTAGGTTCTAATTCTCAGAGTAAAAACACAACGGACACTATGAAAGCGCAAACTAAGTTAATTCTTCTCAGAGGATCAATACAGCTGCATTAGACAAAGACATTGTTCACACAAGCACTGATATTTAACCCTTTCTCCTATGCTGAGTCTCCTCCTACACATCTGAACGAACATTGTATCTTTACTGCTAGGCAGGAAACTAAGTGATACGGCCATAAACTTTTCTTTCTCCCTTAACGTGACCTCACCTGACCTCGTACCCTTCATCACTAATCCATGGCTCTCTCCCCTTATCAATGCCTGCCACGTGATCACTTTCCCTGCACTCAGCACATTCCAAGCTTAATCGCACACAATATATACCTTCCTCCTACAGATAACCATTAACTTCTGGTGTAGACCCTCTAAACCTAAGCACCCAATATTTCAATAGGATACCTGATTATTAACCCTATTCAAAGTTTAGGAGTTAGTACCCAGAATCCATCAATACTCAAGTCTCAAAATGCAAAGTTAAAGTATAAATACATTTCAAATTCCTTATATAAAGCAAACCAGGCGGCATAATTGTCTTGTTTTTTTTTTACGGATAGCCAGGGGCACTTCCAACACTCATCATTTACAGACTAAGCATTTGTGTTACTTAAGTATATTTTAGCAATGACATATACTTAAGTATATTTAAAACCACATTCCTTTAGACTTTAACTGATTTTCTATTAAGGTATCTTTTACTCAAGTATGAAAATTGGGTACTTTTTCCACCACTGGTAGTATTAGTAGTGGTAGTGGTAGTAGTAGTAGTGGTAGTAGTAGTAGTATAATTAGTAGTTGTTGTTGTTGTTGTTGTTGTAGTAGTAGTAGTAGTAGCAGCAGCAGTAGTAGTATAAATAGAACTAGTAGTAGTAGTAGGAATAGTAGTAGAAGTAGAAATAGTAGTAGTAGTAGGAATAGTAGTAGTAGTAGGAATAGTAGTAGGAATAGAAGTAGTAGTAATATAAGTAGTAGTATAAATAGAAGTAGCAGTAGTAGTAGTATAAATAGAAGTAGTAGTAGTAGTAGGAATAGTAGTAGTAGTAGGAATAGTAGTAGTAGGAATAGTAGTGGGAATATAAGTAGTAGTAATATAAGTAGTAGTATAAATATAAGTAGTAGTAGTAGTAGTATAAATAGAAGTAGTAGTAGTAGTGGCAGCAGAAGTAGTAGTAGTAATAGTAGTAGTAGTAGTAGTAGTAGTATAAATAGAAGTAGTAGTAGTAGCAGCAGAAGTAGTAGTAGTAATAGAAGTAGTAGTAGTAGTAGTATAAATAGAAGTAGTAGTGGCAGCAGAAGTAGTAGTAGTAATAGAAGTAGTAGTAGTAGTAGTATAAATCGAAGTAGTAGTAGTAGTAGTGGCAGCAGAAGTAGTAGTAGTAATAGAAGTAGTAGTAGTAGTAGTATAAATAGAAGTAGTGGTAGTGGCAGCAGAAGTAGTAGTAGTAGTATAAATAGAAGTAGTAGTAGTGGCAGCAGAAGTAGTAGTAGTAATAGAAGTAGTAGTAGTAGTAGTATAAATAGAAGTAGTAGTAGTGGTAGTGGCAGCAGAAGTAGTAGTAGTAGTATAAATAGAAGTAGTAGTAGTGGCAGCAGAAGTAGTAGTAGTAATAGAAGTAGTAGTAGTAGTAGTATAAATAGAAGTAGTAGTAGTGGTAGTGGCAGCAGAAGTAGTAGTAGTAGTATAAATAGAAGTAGTAGTAGTGGCAGCAGAAGTAGTAGTAGTAATAGAAGTAGTAGTAGTAGTAGTATAAATAGAAGTAGTAGTAGTGGCAGCAGAAGTAGTAGTAGTAATAGAAGTAGTAGTGGCAGCAGAAGTAGTAGTAGGGTTTGTTGGTTGCTCACAGTCATAGAATGAGAGCTTGGTTATGTGTAGGTGTTGTTGCTGGTTTTCTGTTTCCTCTTTTGTAATAGTGTGTGTGTGTGTGTGTGTGTGTGTGTGTGTGTGTGTGTGTGTGTGTGTGTGTGTGTGTGTGTGTGTGTGTGCGTGTGTGTGTGTCATAGATGCTGTCAGTACCAGAGTACAAGACTCGTCTGAGAAGCCTCCACTTCAAAAGCACCCTGCAGGAGAAGACAGAGGAGATGAGGGGGGGCTACGACTGCATCTTCAACGCCTCCATGGAGCTCAAGACCAGCAAGAAACTGGCCAAGATACTGGAGGTTTACAGTTATGCACTCTGACATGTACAATCACTAGCAAGAGCAATGCAACTTCTTCAACTTGTCACCCGCCAGCATGATTCTGATAAGATACAACCAATAACAGTCTCATTCGGTGCTAAGAAAGGAGAGAATGGAAATGCATTTGTTTGGCTTGACCAACGTTTTAGCTTGAGCCCCAGATACACCAGGAAGGTTAAGGAGAGGCAGTAGCCCAAAGACCAAACACCTAAACAGCAATGAACAGGAGGCTTTCATCTTTCTTCCCTGAGTGGAAAATATAGTGTTATTGTGGGTAATGTTTAGCCTTAAAGTGGTCATGTTGCTGTTTCAATCCTAAACTAAATACAAGCTTTATGCTAACTGTGTCGGATATTTCCTTAGTTTGTGCTGGCGATGGGGAACTATCTGAACAACGGTCAGCCTAAGACCGGCAACAAAACCACCGGGTTTAAGATCAACTTCCTCACTGAGGTAAGCTCCTCAGGGATATTGGCCTGTATTCCTATGACATTTCTTTACTTCACTGTTGTTACTTCACTGTTGTTAACCCACGGACACTGTTACTAATGCACTACTGTTTCTTGTAGCTCGGCACCACAAAAACAGTGGATGGGAAATCTACGTTTCTGCACATCCTCGTCAAGTCACTGTGTCTTCACTTTCCCAACGTCCTGGATTTTGCCAAGGACCTCACCACGGTTCCCCTGGCAGCCAAAGGTAAATGAGTAGCAGTTTTTTCATGTGTGCATTTTCTTTTGTGTGTCGTGTGTAGTGTTTCATGTACAGCATGTTGTGTTACATGTAATGTTTACCTATTGCGTGTAAATGAATAGATTAAATATGTAATCCTGTTTTTCCATAAGCACTCTTCCACCTTTGTTCTTCCCCCCGCTCTCTCTTTCTTTCTTTCTCTCTCTCCCATCTCACTCTCTCACTCTCTGTAGTGAACCAGAGGACCATCACATCTGACCTGAATGACCTTCACACCACTATCCAGGACATCCGATCTGCCTGCCAGAAAATGCCTGCTACAGCAGACGACCGCTTCACTGCAGTCATGAGTGTATCTTTCATAACTAACCTGAGAGAGAGAGACAGAGGGACAGAGAGACAGAGACAGAGATTCATTACATAATTCATTACAGGCTTCTATATTCACAGGTGTGAGAGTATGCATACTGTAAAATAGCCCTTTACATGGGGGTCTCTCACCCCATCCACCACCAATATGTACTGTAGCTCCTACCTCTGGCTGTTGTATCCTTGACTTCCCTATGAGCAGGGCTTCCTGGAGAACATCCACCCAGCACTACAGTCTCTGGAGTCCCTGCAGCAGAGGGCCATGGAGGAGTGGTCCAAGACAGCCTCCTTCTTCGGAGAGGACAGCCAAGCCACCAACACAGAGGCGTTCTTTGGGATATTCACTGAGTTCCTCGCCAAGTTTGAGGTGAACCGCCTAGAGTTTGAAAGAGACCTCTGAAATAGACAAGTATGTAGTGCTATCAAGAAGTGCTATCAAGACGGTAGTAGTAATGGTACTGCATGTTTTTGTCTTGTCTGACAATGTTTTATTGTTGTTTTTCAGAGAGCTCTTAGTGAGAACCAGGCCAATGAGAACCCTCCTAGGAGTCCCAGGAGCCCAAGAATGGCCTCACCCCTGGCCTGGTGAACAGAGAGACAGGAAGAAGGGTTGGCAGGCAGGCAGACAGGCAGGCAGACACACACACACTCTCTATCTCTCTCTCACACACACAGACAGGAGCGCATGCGAAAATCCACATACATGCACAAACACACACACACAAACACACACACACACATACACACAAACTCATAGTATTTCAATTTTTGTAATTCAAGATATTTATATTGTGGGAATTAGGTTGTCTGCAGAGTTGAGCATACAGGGCTTTAATACGTGACAGTGTAGTTTGAATGTCCAGCTAGTTTAACACCTCAAACTTTGTATATTTCATGGCTATAGAGTGTTCCTCTGGAACAGACAAATTAAGCTATACTGGATCAATGGTTTTGCTTTTTATATATTTGTAAATAAAAATGTTATACCATTTATATAAATGCAAAGATTCATGAAATGGAATAGGAAAGAGACTGACATCAGTAACTATTTGAACCCAGCTGTCTGATATACTGTATATGAATGTATGATACAATTATAGGCTAGAAAGATTAAGTCTACAGAACATGATCAGCAGTGGTAAACAGAATACTGGATCGTTTTGAGAGATATACAGATTTAAACTATTATTGCTAAAACATGTATTTGATACTTCAGCAGTTAAAAGAGATCACTGAATGTCTGTGTCAATGTGTCTGATTTGAGAATTAAATGTGTATTATATATTGTACCATTTAAATATAACTGTAATGATATATGTAATACAGGATATACATATTTAAGTAGTCAATTATGAAATGCTTTACAATAATTTCATTTTTTTAAATGATTTACCTGTTCCATATTTTTGTGCGCCACCCACCACACTGAATGTATTTAAAGGTTATTCATTTTGAATGAAGTGTGTCTTGTACGATATCCAGTGGATACTCATTACTACTAAAGAAAAGGAATGTTATGAAAACAAAGATGGATGTACATGTGTGCTGTTAACTATGTGTTCCTCTCTGTCTCTGATTGTGTTGATAGTGACATGCTGTTAAAGGGGCAGTGTTCTATTATGAACAGTAGGAGGATTTGTTACATTTTCATGGTCATTTCTGCATACTGCACCTTCACTTTAACCTCTACAATACAATGAGGGGACACACTGCTTTCTAGAAGCACATTACTTAAAGGGATAGTTCACCCAAATTAGAAAAATGACATTTTGGTTTCCTTACCCTGTAAGCAGTCTATGGACAAGGTACGACGGCAATCCATGCTTTGGTTACGTTTCCCTGACACTGTTTCCACATTCTAATGTTTTAGCATTTGTGGCTCAAATCCCATTCAAGTCATGCGACCGATATTAGCATTTTTCATGCATCATGTTTAAATAATCCAAAAGTATCTTAAATTGATTGTGAAGCTCAACAAAGTCACTTATACAGTAGATGATATGAACATGATGCGTGAAAATGATAATATCAGTCCTGTGACTTGAATGGGATTTATGCCACAAATGCTAAAATGTTAGTAGTGTCAGGGGAACTAAACCAAAGCATGGATTGCTGTCATACTTTGCCCATAGACTGCTTACAGGGTAAGGAAACCAATATGTCATTTTGTAATATGGCTGAACTATCCCTTAAACAGTAACTCTATGGACTTTAATGACATAGGATGTTAATACTTAACTTCATCAAACCATGTTTTAACATATCTTTGTCATCTGATACGGACTACTTATGGACTGATTGTGTAACTGACACATGGATGTTCTCAACCCAAACATGGAGGACATTTTACATATTCAATTAAAGCAACACTGGCCTCCAGCTTTTCAGACGTTCGTTACATGAGAGAAATAGGACATTTTTTAGAATACAACTAATGTGGATCATTTTAAATGAATAAGATAAGGCAAATGTAAGAAGACGTGCTTATAATGTTATTCATAACATGTCAATAAGTTATTGCCATCATTTGTTTTCTGACGGTATGATCTTAATTTCTGACTCTGTCATCTGGATAGCTATACATATTCAGCAATGTGTTCTGGAAGTCGTTGCTCTCGGATAAGTCTATGTTTTGTATTGTAACAGCCAACGCTGACAAATATAAAGCGTGCTATAAGAACATTACCCTGAATTACTGTCTTTTTCCTAAATACAGTGTTGGGTTCTGATTTCTTGACTTATGAAATATACTTATTCATTTCCCTGAGGGAGAGGGTAATTTATAATGTTTACATTATGTCAGGATATGTTATTGTTAGCCATCAGGGATCCAATGGGAGGAGGGAAGACACAGTCTGGTACGAGTCAACATGACAGCCGTGAGTTGGGGAGGAGTGAGCACTTTGGGGCAAAGGTCAGGTCAGATGAAGTGAGGAAGAACAGATATCACTAAGGTTCTGTCTAGCAACAGAGACGCATTGGCTGTTCAGATGTGTAGGACGGGACTCAGCATAGGAGAAAGGGTTAAATATCAGTGCTTGTGTGAATATGTTTTTGTCTGTTCAGCTGTTCGATCCTTTGGGAAGAATAAACTTGGTTTAAGCTTTCATTGTGTCCGTCGAGTTCTTACTCTGATAATTAGAACCCAACAACAGTTTTTAACAACCTGAGATATGCAAGTGATTTAGTAGTGGAAATGTCTGTGTGATCATCAGTGAGACTGTTGTCTCTATTGCATTGATAAGAGTGCTATGAAAAATTGATAAGAGTGCTATGAGGAATTGTGAGCAAAAGGCTAGTACTGTAGAGTCTGAAGAGCTGTGGTCAGTGTAGTGACAGATCTAACTAAACGTATAATTTAGCGGAACCAAGAGTGTCATATCTGCACATGAGTATGTTGACTAGTTCAGTAGACGCACGCACGCACGCGCGCACGCACGCACGCACGCACGCGCACACGCACACGCACACGCACACGCGCACGCACGCACGTATTTGAACCACACACACACACACACACACACACACACACACACACACACACACACACACACACACACACACACACACACACACACACACACACACACACACACACACACACACACACACACACACACACACACACACACACACACACACACACACACACACACACACACACACACACACACACACACACTTACTTCACTGGTAATAAAACGTTTACATTTTAACCAGCTAGTGTTGTCTTATATAAGTAGACAGTGGAGTTTGATCCCCTGGTCAGAAAGGAGACCTAGAGAAAGATGACAACACTGGAATTTCCCTTGAGGTGAGAAGTGTTTGAGGCTGAATGTACAACATACACCATGTGAACTGCCATAGGACCGGACAACTGTAATTAAACCCTGAATCTGACTACAAGCTGACAGGTAAGTACTGTAAGTTTCAGTACACTTAAATGCAAGGTGACTATTGTCCTTGAGTTAATGTTTTGTGTGAGGATATTGTATGAATGGTGTGAGGATATTGTATGAATGGTGTGAGGATATTGTATGAATGGTGTGAGGATGTTGTATGAATGGTGTGAGGGAATTAAAACATGGACTGTAGATTAGTTGGTCTTTGGATAACACTTTACACCGTGGAGCTTCTCAGCATACACTGACTGTACAAAACATGAACAAAATCAAAATACAAAAATCTCATTTTATTTGTCACATACACATGGTTAGCAGATGTTAATGAGTGTAGCAAAATGCTTGTGCTTCTGGTTCCGACAGTGCAATAATATCTAACAAGTAATCTAACAATTCCCCAACTACCTTATACACACAAATCTAAAAGGTGTGAATGAGAATATGTACATATAAATATATGGATGAGCGATGGCCAAGCGGCATAGGCAAGGTGCAATAGATGGTATAAAATACAATATATACATATGAGTAATGTAGGATATGTAAACATTATTAAAGTGGCATTATTTAAAGGGCCATTGTTTAAAGTGACTAGTGATCCATTTGTTAAAGTGGCTAGGGATCGGGTCTCCATTTAGGCAGCAGCCTCTGAGTTAGTGATGGCTGTTTAGCAGTCCGATGGCCTTGAGATAGAAGCTGTTCTTCAGTCTCTCGGTCCCAGCTTTGATGCACCTGTACTGACCTGCTCTTTCCATGACATAGACTGACCAGGTGAATCCAGGTGAAAGATATGATCCCTTATTGATGTCACTTGTTTAATCCACTTCAATCAGTGTAGATGAAGGGGAGGAGACGGGTTAAAGAAGGATTTTTAAGCCTTGAGACATGGATTGTGTATGTGTGCCATTCAGAGAATGAACGGGCAAGACAAAACATTGAAGTGCCTTTGAACGAGGTATAGGAGCACCGGCTTGTGTCAACAACTGCAACACTGCTGGGTTTTTTACTCTCAACAGTTTCCCGTGTGTATCAAGAATGGTCCACCACCCAAAGGACATCCAGACAACTTGAAACAACTGTGGGAAGCATTGGAGTCAACATGGGCCAGCATCGCTGTGGAATGCTTTCGACACCTGTAGAGTCCGTGCCCCGACAAATTGAGACTATGAATGAGGATAATGTATAAACTCCGGTCAGGGTCCAGTGAGTATAGCGCAAAACCTGGATAATGTATAAACTCCGGTCAGGGTCCAGTGAGTATAGCGTAAAACCTGGATAATGTATAAACTCCGGTCAGGGTCCAGTGAGTATAGCGTAAAACCTGGATAATGTATAAACTCAGGTCAGGGTCCATTGAGTATAGTGTAAAACCTGGATAATGTATAAACTCCGATCAGGGTCCAGTGAGTATAGCGTAAAACCTGGATAATGTATAAACTCCGGTCAGGGTCCAGTGAGTATAGCGTAAAACCTGGATAATGTATAAACTCCGGTCAGGGTCCAGTGAGTATAGCGTAAAACCTGGATAATGTATAAACTCCGATCAGGGTCCAGTGAGTATAGTGTAAAACCTGGATAATGTATAAACTCCGGTCAGGGTCCAGTGAGTATAGCGTAAAACCTGGATAATGTATAAACTCCGGTCAGGGTCCAGTGAGTATAGCGTAAAACCTGGATAATGTATAAACTCCGGTCAGGGTCCAGTGAGTATAGCGTAATACCTGGATCATGTATAAACTCCGGTCAGGGTCCAGTGAGTATAGCATAAAACCTGGATAATGTATGTGTACAGTGCTTTCGGAAAGTATTCAGACCACTTAACTTATTTTAAAATGTTTTTTTCTCACCAATGTACACACAATACCCCATAATGACAAAGCAAAAAAAGGTTTTTTGATTTTTTTGCAAAATCATAAAATAAAATGAAATATCACATTTACATAAGTATTCAGACCCTTTACTCAGTATTTTGTTGGAGCACTTTTGGCAGCGATTACAGCCTTGAGTCTTCTCAGGTATGAAGCTACAATCTTTGTACACCTGTATTTGGGGAGTTCCTCCCAATCTTCTCTGCAGATCCTCTCAAGCTTTATCAGGTGGATGGGGAGTGTCCCTGCACAGCTATTTTCAGGTCTCTCCAGAGATGTTCGAACTGATTCAAGTCCAGGCTCTGGCTGGGCCACTCAAGGACATTCAGAGACTTGTCCTGAAGCCAGTCCTGTGTTGTCTTGGCTGTGTGCTTAGGGTCATTGTCATGTTGGAAGGTGAACCTTCAACCCAGTCTGAGGTCCTGAGCGCTCTGGAGCAGGTTTTCATCAAGGATCTCTCTATACTTTGTTCTGTTCATCTTTCCCTCGATCCTGACTAGTCTCCCAGTCCCTGCCACTGAAAAACATCCCCACAGCATGATGCTGCCATCACCATGCTTCACCGTAGGGATGGTGCCAGGTTTCCTCCAGACGTGACGCTTGGCATTCATGCCAAAGAGTTCAATCTTGGTTTCATCAGACCAGAGAATCTTGTTTCTCATGGTCTGAGAGTCCTTCAGGTGCCTTTTGACAAACTCTAAGTGGGCTGTCATGTGCCTTTTACTGAGGAGTGGCTTCCGTCTGGCCACTCTACCATAAAGGCCTGATTGGTGAAGTGCTGCAGAGATGGTTGTCCTTTTTGGTGAATCCAGGTGAAAGCTATGACTCTTGGTCACCTGACCAAGGCCCTTCTCCCCCGATTGCTCAGTTTGGCCAAGTAGTCAGCTCTTGGAAGAGTCTTGGTGTTTCCAAACTTCTTTCATTTAAGAATGATGGAGGCCACTGTGTTCTTGGGGACATTCAAGAACATTCAAGAACATTCAGTGCTGCAGAAATGTTTTGTTACCATTCCCCAGACCTGTGCCTCGAAACAATCCTGTCTGGGAGCTCTACGGACAATTCCTTCGACCTCATGGCTTGGTTTTTGCTCTGACATGCACTGTCAACTGTGGGACCTTTTATAGACAGGTGTGTGCCTTTCCAAATCATGTCCAATCAATTGAATTTACCACAGGTGGACTCCAATCAAGTTGTAGAAACATCTCAAGGATGATCAGTGGAAACAGGATGCACCTGAGCTCAATTTCGAGTCTCATAGCAAAGGGTCTGAATACTAATGTAAATAAGGTAATTCTGTGAATCTAGTGAATGGAGTGTTTGGAGGCTCTATTGTGATTAGAATCAACAATGACTACATTTCCCTCACCAGCAAGAGACACAATCACTCCCTGAGAGTTCCAGTGACCTTTGACCCAAGTATGGCTACCACCCAGGGGACCACCGTGCCCCCCTCCCAATCCCCAGGTTTAGGTGCACCCACCCTGGTCACTGTAGACATTGTGGTGCTCGTTGTCTACTTCCTCCTTGTACTGGCTGTGGGCCTCTGGGTAAGTAGGAGCAAATTTGGGAAAAGGCACCCTAATGGCATCCGAAATGGAACCCTATTCCTATGTAGCTGGCCAAAAGTAGTGCACTATATAGGGATTAGGATTCCATTTCTAAATGATTTGATTTATTCCAGACACATCAGTAGGTGAGATTTACTGAAACATGTCATGTGCTCTATTGGGATTTGTTTGGTTGTTGCTCTACAGTATATTCTTGCATCTGAATCTCAAAGTAGAGTTGTTCTACTTCAGCACACTTCTTCAGCACACTACTTCAGCACACTCCTTCAGCACACACCTTCAGCACTCTCCTTCAGTACACTACTTCAGCACACTCCTTCAGCACACACCTTCAGTACACTACTTCAGCACACTCCTTCAGCACACACCTTCAGTACACTCCTTCAGCACACTCCTTCAGCACACACCTTCAGTACACTACTTCAGCACACTCCTTCAGCACACACCTTCAGCACACTCCTTCAGTACACTCCTTCAGCACACTCCTTCAGTACACTACTTCAGCACACTCCTTCAGCACACACCTTCAGCACACTCCTTCAGTACACTACTTCAGCACACTCCTTCAGTACACTACTTCAGCATTCCCCTTTACTCCTTCAGCACACTCCTTCAGTACACTTTTTCAGCACTCTCCTTTACTCCTTCAGCACACTCCTTCAGTACACTTCTTCAGCACTCTCCTTTACTCCTTCAGCACACTCCTTCAGTACACTTCTTCAGCACTCTCCTTTACTCCTTCAGCACACTCCTTCAGTACACTCCTTCAGCACTCTCCTTTACTCCTTCAGCACAGTAATTCAGCACACTCCTTCAGCACACTAATTCAGCACACTAATTCAGCACACTAATTCAGCACACTCCTTCAGCACTCTCCTTTACTCCTTCAGCACACTCCTTCAGTACACTACTTCAGCACACTCCTTCAGCACACTCCTTGAGTTTGAGTTTGAGTTTATATTTACAGGGACAGTGCACATTAATCAACGTTTCAATAAAAGTGCCGGTTTTAGCCAGCCGGTTAATTTTCAACCGCAGTCCCTGGGCAGGTTATTAAAAACAATTTCAATATAGACAATAGCAACATAGAACAAGACATAGCATACAGACATAGCAACATAGGACAAGCAAGACGTAGCATACAGACAGAGCAACATAGAACAAAAAGCAGCAAGACAAAATTCATAAAAGCAACAAAGTGTTTCCACACCTCACAAGTTACAGACAACAGACATGGAAAGCGGCAACACACAGCTAGGGACCATGTTCACAAATCTGATTGACCTTTAGCCATGTCTTCAAGCATATTAAAGTCAGTACACTCCTTCAGCACACTCCTTCAGTACACTACTTCAGCACACTCCTTCAGCACACTCCTTCAGCACACTACTTCAGCACACTACTTCAGCACTCTCCTTTACTCCTTCAGCACACTCCTTCAGCACACTCCTTCAGTACACTACTTCAGCACTCTCCTTTACTCCTTCAGCACACTCCTTCAGTACACTCCTTCAGCACACTCCTTCAGCACACTCCTTCAGCACGCTCCTTTACTCCTTCAGCACACTCCTTCAGTACACTACTTCAGCACACTCCTTCAGCACTCTCCTTTACTCCTTCAGCACACTCCTTCAGCACACTCCTTCAGCACACTCCTTCAGCACACTCCTTCAGCACACTAATTCAGCACACTCCTTCAGTACACTCCTTCAGTACACTACTTCAGCACTCCTCTTTACTCCTTCAGCACACTCCTTCAGTACACTTCTTCAGCACTCTCCTTTACTCCTTCAGCACACTAATTCAGCACACTCCTTCAGCACACTAATTCAGCACACTAATTCAGCACACTAATTTAGCACACTCCTTCAGCACTCTCCTTTACTCCTTCAGCACACTCCTTCAGCACACTCCTTCAGTACACTACTTCAGCACTCTCCTTTACTCCTTCAGCACACTCCTTCAGTACACTTCTTCAGCACTCTCCTTTACTCCTTCAGCACACTCCTTCAGCACACTACTTTAGCACACTCCTTCAGCACACTCCTTCAGTACACTACTTCAGCACATTCCTTCAGTACACTCCTTCAGTACACTACTTCAGCACTCCCCTTTACTCCTTCAGCACACTCCTTCAGTACACTTCTTCAGAACTCTCCTTTACTCCTTCAGCACACTCCTTCAGTACACTTCTTCAGCACTCTCCGTTACTCCTTCAGCACACTAATTCAACACACTCCTTCAGCACACTAATTCAGCACACTAATTTAGCACACTCCTTCAGCACTCTCCTTTACTCCTTCAGCACACTCCTTCAGTACACTACTTCAGCACACTCCTTCAGCACACTCCTTCAGTACACTACTTCAGCACTCTCCTTTACTCCTTCAGCACACTCCTTCAGTACACTTCTTCAGCACTCTCCTTTACTCCTTCAGCACACTAATTCAGCATACTCCTTCAGCACACTAATTCAGCACACTCCTTCAGCACACTAATTCAGCACACTCCTTCAGCACTCTCCTTTACTCCTTCAGCACACTCCTTCAGTACACTCCTTCAGCACACTCCTTCAGCATACTCCTTCAGTTCACTACTTCAGCACACTCCTTTACTCCTTCAGTACACTCCTTCAGCACACTAATTCAGCACACTAATTTAGCACACTAATTTAGCACACTAATTCAGCACACTCCTTCAGCACACTCCTTCAGCACACATTGAAGTCTGAATAGAGAATGTGTGTAACAGTCCGTTCTTCCCTTCCAGTCCATGTGGAAAACCAAGCGGAGCACGGTGGATGGATACTTCCTGGCAGGAAAGAGCATGTCCTGGTGGCCGGTGAGTGAAAAGAAACAGAGATGTTGCTATGGAAACTACACACAAATGACATCCACTCAGTATGTTGAATGGATTCCAGACGTTTGATGCCAAGAGGAACCATTGTTGATGTATTCCTCTTGTTCTGAATAGTCCAGGACCAAACCAGATGGTGAAACAAACAGTCCTTGTACTGTTATTGGGGTGGAACTGAGATTTTATGTGGGGAAATATGAATACTTTACAATGGGGTTGGCTTAAAGTCAGACATAGTTGTATTGTCACTCACTCATTCTCTCTCTCTTCATCTCTCTGACACTCTCTCTGCAGGTGGGCACCTCTCTGTTTGCCAGTAATGTGGGTAGCGGCCACTTCATGGGCCTGGCAGGCTCAGGAGCGGCAGCGGGCATCAGTGCTGTGGCATATGAGTGGAACGTAAGACTATACATTTGGACATTATAATTCATTATAAACTGGGCATAAAATGTGTGGATCTCTATTACAGATGCAGGATCTTCATTTTCTCACCCTGTTGCAGGAGAACGTTCCTGCAGTGCAGGCAATTTAGGTTTAAAAAAGCTTCTGAAGTTTGTAATTTCCACTTAGAAATTTCAGACTTGATTTTTCCATCACGAGAAATGTATCAACCTCTACATAAATGTTTATTAATTACATACAATCCACACAATAATTCACATTTCCTGTTGCTACAGGATTAATTAAGACCCTACATCTGTACATGAATTTGATAGGGCATATGGTTTAATGCAAATTTCATAATATAACTTTTTTCATACTAAGCTTTGCATGAATCACTTACAAGTATCGATGTCTCTGGTTGGCAGGGTATGCTGATGGTGCTGCTCTTGGGTTGGCTTTTCCTGCCCATCTATATTGCTTCCGGGGTGAGAGGTCAACACACACCTTTCTGTCAGTCCACTGTCTGTACTACTGAAATATCACAAACCCACAAGTAGGCCTACTGAAATTCTATGCAACATCAAGCCAACTATTTCAGCGCTCAAATACCTCATTACAGGCAAGGAGTTTTTATTGAATATTCCTCTCTGTGTACTGAGACACACCACTTCCCTCTCTGTGTACTGAGACACACCACTTCCCTCTCTGTGTACTGAGACACAACACTTTCCTCTCTGTGTACCGAGACACACCACTTCCCTCTCTGTGTACTGAGACACACCACTTCCCTCTCTGTGTACTGAGACACAACACTTCCCTCTCTGTGTACTGAGACACACCACTTCCCTCTCTGTGTACTGAGACACAACACTTTCCTCTCTGTGTACTGAGACACAACACTTTCCTCTCTGTGTACTGAGACACAACACTTTCCTCTCTGTGTACTGAGACACAACACTTCCCTCTCTGTGTACTGAGACACAACACTTCCCTCTCTGTGTACTGAGACACAACACTTCCCTCTCTGTGTACTGAGAGACAACACTTTCCTCTCTGTGTACTGAGACACAACACTTCCCTCTCTGTGTACTGAGACACAACACGTTCCTCTCTGTGTACTGAGACACACCACTTCCCTCTCTGTGTACTGAGACACACCACTTCCCTCTCTGTGTACTGAGACACAACACTTCCCTCTCTGTGTACTGAGACACAACACTTCCCTCTCTGTGTACTGAGACACAACACTTCCCTCTCTGTGTACTGAGACACAACACTTCCCTCTCTGTGTACTGAGACACAACACTTCCCTCTCTGTGTACTGAGACACAACACTTCCCTCTCTGTGTACTGAGACACAACACTTCCCTCTCTGTGTACTGAGACACACCACTTCCCTCTCTGTGTACTGAGACACACCACTTCCCTCTCTGTGTACTGAGACACAACACTTCCCTCTCTGTGTACTGAGACACAACACTTCCCTCTCTGTGTACTGAGACACAACACGTTCCTCTCTCTGTACTGAGACACAACGCTTCCCTCTCTGTGTACTGAGACACACCGCTTCCCTCTCTGTGTACTGAGACACAACACTTCCCTCTCTGTGTACTGAGACACAACACTTCCCTCTCTGTGTACTGAGACACAACACTTCCCTCTCTGTGTACTGAGACATAACACTTCCCTCTCTGTGTACTGAGACATAACACTTCCCTCTCTGTGTACTGAGACACAACACGTTCCTCTCTGTGTACTGAGACACAACACTTTCCTCTCTGTGTACTGAGACACAACACTTTCCTCTCTGTGTACTGAGAAACAACACTTTCCTCTCTGTGTACTGAGACACAACACTTTCCTCTCTGTGTACTGAGACACAACACTTTCCTCTCTGTGTACTGAGACACAACACTTTCCTCTCTGTGTACTGAGACACAACACTTCCCTCTCTGTGTACTGAGACACAACACTTTCCTCTCTGTGTACTGAGACACAACACTTCCCTCTCTGTGTACTGAGACACAACACGTTCCTCTCTGTGTACTGAGACACAACAATTTCCTCTCTGTGTACTGAGACACACCACTTCCCTCTCTGTGTACTGAGACACACCACTTCCCTCTCTGTGTACTGAGACACAACACTTCCCTCTCTGTGTACTGAGACACAACACTTCCCTCTGTGTACTGAGACACACCACTTCCCTCTCTGTGTACTGAGACACACCACTTCCCTCTCTGTGTACTGAGACACAACACGTTCCTCTCTGTGTACTGAGACACAACACTTCCCTCTCTGTGTACTGAGACACAACACTTCCCTCTGTGTACTGAGACACACCACTTCCCTCTCTGTGTACTGAGACACACCACTTCCCTCTCTGTGTACTGAGACACAACACTTTCCTCTCTGTGTACTGAGACACAACACTTTCCTCTCTGTGTACTGAGACACAACACTTTCCTCTCTGTGTACTGAGACACAACACTTCCCTCTCTGTGTACTGAGACACAACACTTCCCTCTGTGTACTGAGACACACCACTTCCCTCTCTGTGTACTGAGACACAACACGTTCCTCTCTGTGTACTGAGACACAACACTTCCCTCTGTGTACTGAGACACACCACTTCCCTCTCTGTGTACTGAGACACACCACTTCCCTCTCTGTGTACTGAGACACAACACTTCCCTCTCTGTGTACTGAGACACACCACTTCCCTCTCTGTGTACTGAGACACACCACTTCCCTCTCTGTGTACTGAGACACAACACTTCCCTCTCTGTGTACTGAGACACAACACTTCCCTCTCTGTGTACTGAGACACAACACGTTCCTCTCTGTGTACTGAGACACAACACTTTCCTCTCTGTGTACTGAGAAACAACACTTCCCTCTCTGTGTACTGAGACACAACACTTTCCTCTCTGTGTACTGAGACACAACACTTCCCTCTCTGTGTACTGAGACACAACACTTCCCTCTCTGTGTACTGAGACACAACACTTTCCTCTCTGTGTACTGAGACACAACACTTCCCTCTCTGTGTACTGAGACACAACACGTTCCTCTCTGTGTACTGAGACACACCACTTCCCTCTCTGTGTACTGAGACACACCACTTCCCTCTCTGTGTACTGAGACACACCACTTCCCTCTGTGTACTGAGACACACCACTTCCCTCTCTGTGTACTGAGACACAACACGTTCCTCTCTGTGTACTGAGACACAACACTTTCCTCTCTGTGTACTGAGACACAACACTTTCCTCTCTGTGTACTGAGACATAACACTTCCCTCTCTGTGTACTGAGACACACCACTTCCCTCTCTGTGTACTGAGACACAACACTTCCCTCTCTGTGTACTGAGACACACCACTTCCCTCTCTGTGTACTGAGACACAACACTTCCCTCTCTGTGTACTGAGACACAACACTTCCCTCTCTGTGTACTGAGACACAACACGTTCCTCTCTCTGTACTGAGACACAACGCTTCCCTCTCTGTGTACTGAGACACACCGCTTCCCTCTCTGTGTACTGAGACACAACACTTCCCTCTCTGTGTACTGAGACACAACACTTCCCTCTCTGTGTACTGAGACACAACACTTCCCTCTCTGTGTACTGAGACATAACACTTCCCTCTCTGTGTACTGAGACATAACACTTCCCTCTCTGTGTACTGAGACACAACACGTTCCTCTCTGTGTACTGAGACACAACACTTTCCTCTCTGTGTACTGAGACACAACACTTTCCTCTCTGTGTACTGAGAAACAACACTTTCCTCTCTGTGTACTGAGACACAACACTTTCCTCTCTGTGTACTGAGACACAACACTTTCCTCTCTGTGTACTGAGACACAACACTTTCCTCTCTGTGTACTGAGACACAACACTTCCCTCTCTGTGTACTGAGACACAACACTTTCCTCTCTGTGTACTGAGACACAACACTTCCCTCTCTGTGTACTGAGACACAACACGTTCCTCTCTGTGTACTGAGACACAACAATTTCCTCTCTGTGTACTGAGACACACCACTTCCCTCTCTGTGTACTGAGACACACCACTTCCCTCTCTGTGTACTGAGACACAACACTTCCCTCTCTGTGTACTGAGACACAACACTTCCCTCTGTGTACTGAGACACACCACTTCCCTCTCTGTGTACTGAGACACACCACTTCCCTCTCTGTGTACTGAGACACAACACGTTCCTCTCTGTGTACTGAGACACAACACTTCCCTCTCTGTGTACTGAGACACAACACTTCCCTCTGTGTACTGAGACACACCACTTCCCTCTCTGTGTACTGAGACACACCACTTCCCTCTCTGTGTACTGAGACACAACACTTTCCTCTCTGTGTACTGAGACACAACACTTTCCTCTCTGTGTACTGAGACACAACACGTTCCTCTCTGTGTACTGAGACACAACACTTTCCTCTCTGTGTACTGAGACACAACACTTTCCTCTCTGTGTACTGAGAAACAACACTTTCCTCTCTGTGTACTGAGACACAACACTTTCCTCTCTGTGTACTGAGACACAACACTTTCCTCTCTGTGTACTGAGACACAACACTTTCCTCTCTGTGTACTGAGACACAACACTTCCCTCTCTGTGTACTGAGACACAACACTTTCCTCTCTGTGTACTGAGACACAACACTTCCCTCTCTGTGTACTGAGACACAACACGTTCCTCTCTGTGTACTGAGACACAACAATTTCCTCTCTGTGTACTGAGACACACCACTTCCCTCTCTGTGTACTGAGACACACCACTTCCCTCTCTGTGTACTGAGACACAACACTTCCCTCTCTGTGTACTGAGACACAACACTTCCCTCTGTGTACTGAGACACACCACTTCCCTCTCTGTGTACTGAGACACACCACTTCCCTCTCTGTGTACTGAGACACAACACGTTCCTCTCTGTGTACTGAGACACAACACTTCCCTCTCTGTGTACTGAGACACAACACTTCCCTCTGTGTACTGAGACACACCACTTCCCTCTCTGTGTACTGAGACACACCACTTCCCTCTCTGTGTACTGAGACACAACACTTTCCTCTCTGTGTACTGAGACACAACACTTTCCTCTCTGTGTACTGAGACACAACACTTCCCTCTCTGTGTACTGAGACACAACACTTTCCTCTCTGTGTACTGAGACACAACACTTCCCTCTCTGTGTACTGAGACACAACACGTTCCTCTCTGTGTACTGAGACACAACAATTTCCTCTCTGTGTACTGAGACACACCACTTCCCTCTCTGTGTACTGAGACACACCACTTCCCTCTCTGTGTACTGAGACACAACACTTCCCTCTCTGTGTACTGAGACACAACACTTCCCTCTGTGTACTGAGACACACCACTTCCCTCTCTGTGTACTGAGACACACCACTTCCCTCTCTGTGTACTGAGACACAACACGTTCCTCTCTGTGTACTGAGACACAACACTTCCCTCTCTGTGTACTGAGACACAACACTTCCCTCTGTGTACTGAGACACACCACTTCCCTCTCTGTGTACTGAGACACACCACTTCCCTCTCTGTGTACTGAGACACAACACTTTCCTCTCTGTGTACTGAGACACAACACTTTCCTCTCTGTGTACTGAGACACAACACTTTCCTCTCTGTGTACTGAGACACAACACTTCCCTCTCTGTGTACTGAGACACAACACTTCCCTCTGTGTACTGAGACACACCACTTCCCTCTCTGTGTACTGAGACACAACACGTTCCTCTCTGTGTACTGAGACACAACACTTCCCTCTGTGTACTGAGACACACCACTTCCCTCTCTGTGTACTGAGACACACCACTTCCCTCTCTGTGTACTGAGACACAACACTTCCCTCTCTGTGTACTGAGACACACCACTTCCCTCTCTGTGTACTGAGACACACCACTTCCCTCTCTGTGTACTGAGACACAACACTTCCCTCTCTGTGTACTGAGACACAACACTTCCCTCTCTGTGTACTGAGACATAACACTTCCCTCTCTGTGTACTGAGACACAACACGTTCCTCTCTGTGTACTGAGACACAACACTTTCCTCTCTGTGTACTGAGAAACAACACTTCCCTCTCTGTGTACTGAGACACAACACTTTCCTCTCTGTGTACTGAGACACAACACTTCCCTCTCTGTGTACTGAGACACAACACTTCCCTCTCTGTGTACTGAGACACAACACTTTCCTCTCTGTGTACTGAGACACAACACTTCCCTCTCTGTGTACTGAGACACAACACGTTCCTCTCTGTGTACTGAGACACACCACTTCCCTCTCTGTGTACTGAGACACACCACTTCCCTCTCTGTGTACTGAGACACACCACTTCCCTCTGTGTACTGAGACACACCACTTCCCTCTCTGTGTACTGAGACACAACACGTTCCTCTCTGTGTACTGAGACACAACACTTTCCTCTCTGTGTACTGAGACACAACACTTTCCTCTCTGTGTACTGAGACACAACACTTCCCTCTCTGTGTACTGAGACACAACACTTCCCTCTCTGTGTACTGAGACATAACACTTCCCTCTCTGTGTACTGAGACATAACACTTCCCTCTCTGTGTACTGAGACACAACACGTTCCTCTCTGTGTACTGAGACACAACACGTTCCTCTCTGTGTACTGAGACACAACACTTTCCTCTCTGTGTACTGAGACACAACACTTTCCTCTCTGTGTACTGAGACACAACACTTCCCTCTCTGTGTACTGAGACACAACACTTCCCTCTCTGTGTACTGAGACATAACACTTCCCTCTCTGTGTACTGAGTCATAACACTTCCCTCTCTGTGTACTGAGACACAACACGTTCCTCTCTGTGTACTGAGACACAACACTTTCCTCTCTGTGTACTGAGAAACAACACTTCCCTCTCTGTGTACTGAGACACAACACTTTCCTCTCTGTGTACTGAGACACAACACTTTCCTCTCTGTGTACTGAGACACAACACTTCCCTCTCTGTGTACTGAGACACAACACTTTCCTCTCTGTGTACTGAGACACAACACTTCCCTCTCTGTGTACTGAGACACAACACGTTCCTCTCTGTGTACTGAGACACAACAATTTCCTCTCTGTGTACTGAGACACACCACTTCCCTCTCTGTGTACTGAGACACACCACTTCCCTCTCTGTGTACTGAGACACACCACTTCCCTCTCTGTGTACTGAGACACAACACTTC
>NC_052309.1:82267852-82302706 GCF_016432855.1 Salvelinus namaycush
AGAGAAGGGGAAGAGACCGACATCAAGCAAAAGTAGAGAAGAACCTAACACCCCGCGAGAGAGAACGGGGAGAGACCGACACCAAGCAAAAGTAGAGAAGAACCCAACACCCTGCGAGAGAGAAGGGGGAGAGACCGACACCAAGCAAAAGTAGAGAAGAACCCAACACCCCGCGAGAGAGAACGGGGAGAGACCGACACCAAGCAAAAGTAGAGAAGAACCCAACACCCCGCAAGAGAGAACGGGGAGAGACCAACACCAAGCAAAAGTAGAGAAGAACCCAACACCCTGTGAGAGAGAAGGGGGAGAGACCAACACCAAGCAAAAGTAGAGAAGAACCCAACACCCCGCGAGAGAGAACGGGGAGAGACCAACACCAAGCAAAAGTAGAGAAGAACCCAACACCCTGCGAGAGAGAAGGGGAAGAGACCGACACCAAGCAAAAGTAGAGAAGAACCCAACACCCCGCGAGAGAGAACGGGGAGAGACCAACACCAAGCAAAAGTAGAGAAGAACCCAACACCCCGCAAGAGAGAACGGGGAGAGACCAACACCAAGCAAAAGTAGAGAAGAACCCAACACCCTGTGAGAGAGAAGGGGGAGAGACCAACACCAAGCAAAAGTAGAGAAGAACCCAACACCCCGCGAGAGAGAACGGGGAGAGACCAACACCAAGCAAAAGTAGAGAAGAACCCAACACCCCGCAAGAGAGAACGGGGAGAGACCAACACCAAGCAAAAGTAGAGAAGAACCCAACACCCCGCGAGAGAGAACGGGGAGAGACCGACACCAAGCAAAAGTAGAGAAGAACCCAACACCCCGCAAGAGAGAACGGGGAGAGACCAACACCAAGCAAAAGTAGAGAAGAACCCAACACCCTGTGAGAGAGAAGGGGGAGAGACCAACACCAAGCAAAAGTAGAGAAGAACCCAACACCCCGCGAGAGAGAACGGGGAGAGACCAACACCAAGCAAAAGTAGAGAAGAACCCAACACCCCGCGAGAGAGAACGGGAGAGACCAACACCAAGCGAAAGTAGAGAAGAACCCAACACCCTGCGAGAGAGAACGGGGAGAGACCAACACCAAGCAAAAGTAGAGAAGAACCCAACACCCTGCGAGAGAGAACGGGGAGAGACCGACACCAAGCAAAAGTAGAGAAGAACCCAACACCCCGCGAGAGAGAACGGGGAGAGACCGACACCAAGCAAAAGTAGAGAAGAACCCAACACCCTGTGAGAGAGAAGGGGGAGAGACCAACACCAAGCAAAAGTAGAGAAGAACCCAACACCCTGTGAGAGAGAAGGGGGAGAGACCAACACCAAGCAAAAGTAGAGAAGAACCCAACACCCCGCGAGAGAGAACGGGGAGAGACCAACACCAAGCAAAAGTAGAGAAGAACCCAACACCCCGCGAGAGAGAACGGGAGAGACCAACACCAAGCAAAAGTAGAGAAGAACCCAACACCCTGCGAGAGAGAACGGGGAGAGACCAACACCAAGCAAAAGTAGAGAAGAACCCAACACCCTGCGAGAGAGAACGGGGAGAGACCAACACCAAGCAAAAGTAGAGAAGAACCCAACACCCTGCGAGAGAGAACGGGGAGAGACCAACACCAAGCAAAAGTAGAGAAGAACCCAACACCCTGCGAGAGAGAACGGGGAGAGACCAACACCAAGCAAAAGTAGAGAAGAACCCAACACCCCGCGAGAGAGAACGGGGAGAGACCAACACCCTGCGGTTTACCACAACCTGCTGTTTCTTCCACTCTCTAGACCTGCTTCTTAGTTTGTTGTATTTTATCCCCCTTTTCATCATATCCAATTAGGATCTTGTCTCATCGCTGCAGCTCCCCTTGGAGCTCCGGAGAGGCGAAGGTCGAGTCATGTGTCCTCCTAAACATCATCCGCCAAACCACGCTCCTTAACACCTGCCCGCCTAACCCAGAAGCCAGCCGCACCAATGTGTCGAAGGAAATACCGTTCAACTGAAGACCGAGGTCAGCCTGCAGGCGCCCAGCCCTCCACAAGGAGTCGCTAGAGCGCGATGAACTAAGTAAAGCCCCCCCCCACCCACACCCTCCCCTAACGACGCTGGCCAATTGTGATTAAAGGATTAATTGAGATCTGATTGTATTCAGATCTTATAAGTGTAAACAAACAATATCAGGACAAGATCAGGTTGAAGGACGCATGTTAGAGGCAGGTATGAACAACGCTTCTGTCTCTCTTTCAAATATACACATACACACTTCATGCGATGCGCACTGCAGAGAACACTGGAAGGAGAATTATCAGTGAATTATCACAGTGAATTATTGTAATATTTGTTTGTGTCAATTCATCCAATAAGGGATGGGTTGCCAACTGACGATTTGACAAGAAAATAAAATGTCATTCAAATTTCATACACACATGCACATTTTCCCTCTTTCTCTCTCTGTGTACTCTCCATACTCCTGTCTCTCTCTCTCTGTGTACTCTCCATACTCCTGTCTCTCTCTGTGTGCTCTCCATACTCCTCTCTCTCTCTCTGTGTACTCTCCATACTCCTGTCTCGCTCTCTCTCTCTCTCTCTCTGTGTACTCTACATACTCATGTCTCTCTCTCTCTCTGTGTACTCTCCATACTCCTGTCTCGCTCTCTCTCTCTCTCTGTGTACTCTACATACTCATGTCTCTCTCTCTCTCTCTGTACTCTCCATACTCATGTCTCTCTCTCTCTGTACTCTCCATACTCATGTCTCTCTCTCTCTCTGTGTACTCTCCATACTCTTGTCTCTCTCTCTCTCTGTGTACTCTACATACTCCTGTCTCTCTCTGTACTCTCCATACTCCTGTCTCTCTCTCTCGCTCTCCAGGTCTGCGTGGTCTGATGATGGCGGTGATGATTGCTGCTCTCATGTCCTCCCTCACCTCCATCTTCAACAGCTCCAGCACCATCTTCACCATGGACCTGTGGAGGCATGTCCGGCCCCGCGCAACCGAGTGGGAACTCATGCTCGTGGGAAGGTACACATACACGTGCACTCATACTCATGCATACACATACTCATGCTCGTGGGAAGGTACACATACACTATCCTCCTCAGGATGTTTGTGCTGGTTCTGGTGGTGGTGTCAGTGCTCTGGATCCCTGTGGTCCAGGCCAGTCAGGGAGGACAGCTGTTTATCTACATCCAGTCCATCAGTACCTACCTCCAGCCTCCTGTTTCCATCGTCTTCCTGACTGGATGCTTCTGGAAGAGGACCAATGAGAAGGTGTTTGTGTGTGTGTGTGTGTTGGGGAGAGAGAGAGAGAGAGCGAGAGAGACGGGGCAGAGAGAGAGGTAGAAAGTGTAAATACAGAGCACAGTCTGTGAGGTAGTGAAGGTGTCTAGTGTAGTGAAGGTATGTGTAGTGAAAGTATGTGCAGTGAAAGTATGTGCAGTGAAGGTATGTGTAGTGAAGGTATGTGTAGTGAAGGTGTGGTGAAAATGTGTGTAGTGAAGGTATATGTAGTGAAAGTATGTGCAGTGAAGGTATGTGTAGTGAAGGTATGTGTAGTGAAGGTGTGGTGAAAATGTGTGTAGTGAAGGTATATGTAGTGAAAGTATGCGTCTCACAAAGACACTGCGGTTGGAACCAAAAATCTAACATTTGGACTCAAAGGACACATTTCCATGGATCTAATGTCAATTGCTCCTGTTTCTTGGCCCAAGCAAGTCTCTTCTTCTTATTGGTGTACTTTAGTAGTGGTTTATTTGCAGCAATCTGACCATGAAGGCCTGATTCACACAGTCTCCTCTGAACAGTTGATGTTGAGATGTGTCTGTTATTTGAACTCTGTGAAGCATTTATTTGGGCTGCAATTTCTGAGGCTGGTAACTAATGAACTTATCCTCTACAGCAGAGGTAACTCTGGGTCTTCCATTCCTGTGGGGGTCCTCATGAGAGACAGTTTCATCTTAGCGCTTGATGGTTTTTACGACTGCACAGTTCCGTATTGACTGACCTTCGTGTCTTAAAGTAATGACGGACTGTCGTTTCTCTTTGCTTATTTGAGCTGTTCTTGCCATAATATGGACTTGGTCTTTTACCAAATAGGGGTGGTATACAGAAGATAGCCCTATCTTGTCACAACACAACTGACTGGCTCAAATGCATTAAGAAGGAAAGAAATTCCACAAATTAACTTTTAACACGGCACACCTGTTAATTGAAATGCATTCCAGGTGACTACCTCATGAAGCTGGTTAAGAGAATGCCAAGAGTGTGCAAAGCTGTCATTAAGGCAAAGGGTGGCTACTTTGAAGAATCTCAAATATATTTTGCGATTTCTACACGATTCAATATGTGTTATTTCATAGTTTTGATGTCTTCACTATTATTCTACAATGTAAAAAATAGTACAAAGAAAGAAAACCCCTGGAATGAGTAGGTGTGTCCAAACATTTGACTGGTACTGTGTCTGTAGTGAAGGTAAGTGTTTGCATCTGAAAATAGGCTGAACTTGGTTTCCACCTACAGGAATGAAATTCTACTCAATTTGCAATCAGATTGCAGTAAAAGTCAGATTGCAGTACCAATCAGATGTATTGAAAGATGATATAGAGATGAAATGTCCCTCCTTTGTGTTCTGCAGGGTGCTTTCTGGGGCCTGTTCCTGGGCCTACTGGTGGGCGGTGTGAGGATGGCCCTAGACTTTATCTATCCCTCACCACTGTGTTACCAGGAAGACAGCAGGCCTGATGTGGTGAAACATGTCCACTACCTCTACTTCTCCACCATGCTGTCTATGTTCACCCTGGTGGTGGTGGTGGGGGTCAGCCTGGCCACGGAGAAACCCAGCCCAGAGCAGGTGAGTGGAGGCTGGGGAGTGCTACTAAACCAGAGCTCAAATACAGTATCTTGATAGTGATAGTGATGGCAATTGTGTATTTGAACAAATCAACCTATTGATTTCAACGACACTGTGATAAATGAAGAATTTGCATCTACAGTACTGTCTAAATCAAATATAAACTTGAGATAGACAGTGTTCTAAATGTGAGCACGATATGGCCTATCACTAACCGTTGCTGTGTTTGTGTTGTTGCTACGGAACAGATCAGTCGCCTCACCTGGTTCACCAGATTTGATAAGGTGGAGAAGAGCAGTGGAGCTTTAGAGACAGTAGAGACTGTGACTAGTGCTACAGAGACCGAGATAGAAGATAGGGAGCAGGAGGCTAACGGAGAGACACACCTTCAGAGGAAAGGTGGGTAGTGTTGTCCCTTTTTAGGTAGCAGTAGGTTAATACTGGTAAGTTGCTTCAACAATACTAAGGACCATGATTCATTCAATACTCACAATCCCAGTGCTTGAAGTGGACTGAAATAGGTGCCAGCACTCATTTTGGGTGCCAGTACTGTTTATATTTAGGTGCAGGAATATTTTTAAGACAGCAATATTCTATAAGATGCCGGTACTCAAAACTGAGGCGCCAGTACTGGTGTGTTCCAGTCCAAGTCAAACACTGCTCATACGCATATACCCACACTTCTCTCTCCCCAGTCTCCTCAGAAGCCAGTGTGAGGAGCCAGTCCAGGCTGAAGGCCGCCCTCTACTGGCTGTGTGGGATGGAGCGGCAGAAGCAGGGTGACAGCGCCCCACAACCCCCTCTTCTTCTCGACCCCGCTAGCTCTCTGGAAGAGGACCCATGCCTTAGCCACATGGTCGACGCCAACCTCATCATCTGCCTCTCCATCGCCGTCTTTATCATTGGCTACTGGGCCTAGTGAGGAATTGTCAACAGCCAATGATATTGGCAGGGACAGGTGGTGCTTGGCCATTGCTGCAGCATCATAGGAGTGCTGCTGAAGTGTCACAGCAGGCTGTTATTTATTATTGTATAATAGCAATGTATAGTTGTTTTAACCCCTCCACCACCCCCCCCTCTTCAGAGGACAAATATCTTCAGCTTTTTTTACAGCTTTTTTTGCTACATGAACATACATTTGACATACATGATACTTTTATATAAAGCAGTCACACAACAATAATACATTACCAAACGCTTTAATCCCAACCCTCAGCCAATCCCACCTATCACCATAGACCACCCTCGTTTGGTTTCCATGTGCCATATATTTTTCAATTGTGCTGTGATTTTTTCCCAATATTTTTGAATCTTTCTAATCGTATATTATGCACAGATTGTGAGCTAAAGATGAAAACCTTTCCTATGAGTATTATTAATTGACTGACTAAGGTTTTCCAAATAGCCCAACACTGCTATTTGTAAGGTTAATTTTAAGTGCATGTTGTGATTTTTTAACCATTTCTCAACCTGTGACCAGAAACAAGCTACATAGGGACAATACCAGAATAAATTATCTAGTGATTCTGTCTCTTCGCAGCAAAATCTACAGAGCTGAGATTGTTGCCTCATTATATATGGCATTCTGTTGGTGGCAAGAATTTTATATAATAATTTAAATTGAAAAACTCTAAGTATTGAATCAAGTGTAGTTTTTTGTACCAGTTCATAATCCCTATGCCATGGAATTGGTACAAAAGTTCCTCCTATTTATGTTGCACCCTGTATGGCGCAGCTGTCAACATTTGTCCTCAGATGAAACTGGTATATTATTCTATTTATGCCAGTTCCTTTCAGACAATTTGTATCTTTACTATATGGCAGTGTTTAAATGGGCATGATGCCTCTTAATATGCTACATTTATTATAGTTCTTACTAATAGTATACATTCCATTAGATTAGAATATACAGTATAAATTCAGTATTCAGCTGACATGAATAAACACGGATTATTACTGTTTTAAGTCATGTTTTGTTTTCTTTATTTGGAGTAATAATACCCAAAACTATTTTCCTTTAATATGAACAAACAGTGGAGGTTCCATTCACTCATTATCGAAAATCTTTGTTCAGGTTGAAAAGACACGGGCAGAAAAAAAGCTACGCAAATCACATTCAAAACGTGCAATGTAGTGAAACAAAAGGCAATAATCGAAAGCATAGTGACAAGCCAAGTTACCCACTAAAGATTGTCAACATAATATCCTTAATTTGAATAGTAATCATAAAATAAAACCTGGGATATTGTTCTGTTGGGTTGTTGCTTGTCCATTTCCTGAGCTAAATTAAATCAAAATGGATATCAAAACAAATAACTTCTCAAATAAAAAATCTGTGGCAGGAAATGTCCAATCCATCACTTTTTTTTTAAAGGGGAAATCTGTGACTGGTATACACCTTTTTGGCAGGGGTGACTATTTTGTTTGAATTCAGCTCTGTCAATAACAATGTATCACATGGTTTGATTGGGGTTGAATAAAACTCGGTCCTATAGTATATTGAGGTAAGACAGGTTAAAAACAACGAATGAAACAGGGTGAATATTGGGAGTGGAGAAGGCACACTATGAAACGAATGAAACAGGGTGAATATTGGGAGTGGAGAAGGCACACTATGAAACGAATGAAACAGGGTGAATATTGGGAGTGGAGAAGGCACACTATGAAACAAATGAAACAGGGTGAATATTGGGAGTGGAGAAGGCACACTATGAAACGAATGAAACAGGGTGAATATTGGGAGTGGAGAAGGCACACTATGAAACAAATCCAGTTACTTCAATTGCACTCCTCACTGATACTTATTTGGTCCTTGGCAACTATTTATTAAAACATTTATATTAGAAACACAAAGCAGCACACTCACCAAATGTAGTTATTAATCAACTGGCATCTTTGGTCCTTGAGCTCTCATCAAATCAAGTAGGGCACTTTATAGGATTCTTTGGGCTCACCATGTATATTTGCTCATCAATAGCACTTTCTGCATTACATTTGTATTATTTGGCCCATTAAAAACCATTAAAGAAAGTTCTCAAATGGGGCAAAATTGCAGTTTTGTAGACAATCTTAGGTAATGCATTGAGGACATGTATACAAATGAGCAATTTCCATTCAAAAAAACATTCCTACAACCACCATACAATGTACCACAGGGAGGAAAGCTGCATAATACAAACATACTAGTTCTGAGCTTATAGGTTTACAAGCTTAGCCTCCCACCCAGCCCCAATTCAATGTCAGCATTCTACAATGGATCCAAAGATCAACGATGAAACAGTATATTCAGATTTGCATCAGATGCTTCCAGGTACTGGGTCATAACATTACAGCTTCGCCAGCATTGGAGTTCAGTGGTTATATATATATATATCATGTTTAGCAGGTTGAAGGTTCAATGAACATGGGGTGATCCTGTGGTCCAGTTCCAATACTGTTCAGGGTTGATGGTTTATGGAAGGGTGTTGGTGTTGGGTGGGTGCCAACAGTGTTGAGTTTGGATTTTGGAGCTAGAGAAGGTTGTCTAGTCCCTGTATTGTTGTAGAGAGTAATGTTGGCTAGGGATTGTTTGTTGCAGACATTATTGCTCACTGGATTGATGGAGCACAGGGAGTTTGTATGGTCCAGTCTGTAGAGGCTCAGAGCTGACTCTGACTACGGCGATTGGACGAATGGCTAGCATATTGACCAATTGGGCAGAGGCAGAATGTTTTTTTGGTGATGTCAGTTGGAGTGATCCCTCCCGCTTTCACAGACTGGTGCTCTCTGATTGGATCTCAGGGTCCGAGGGTGGGGTTGGAGAGGGGGCGGGCTCATGACCAGCAGAGCTCTCCCCTTGTATGCCCACCGTAATTTCAGGGATAAGGGCTCGGCCAATCCCCTTCAAGTTCAGGCTGGCATCTACAGAAGACATTTAGATTGACAGGTAAGTGATCAATCAGGCAAAACACAGCCTACTAGGGTTAGGATTAATTCCATTTTAATTCAGTCAATTCAGGGGATAAATTTAAATTCCAGTTCAAGAATTGAGAAGTGCTATTTATTAACAAATTCAGGGGATAAATGAACATTTCAGTTTAAGAATTGAGAAGTGGTATTTATTAGCCAATTCAGGAGATAAATTAAAATTCCAGTTCAAGAATTGAGAAGTGCTAATTATCGTTTTCAATTAGGATTTTTCGGTTTCAGTTCACTTCCTGAAATGATGCAATTGACCTTAACCCTGTAGTACACCACTATCAGTCTGCAGCAAGAAGCTCTACAGAACAGACAGAGGCACACACATCAGTCACCGAACAGACCATATCCACATCAGACACCTCAAACCTAAGGAAAGCACACAAACTCTGCATACTGGAGAAAAGACACCAAGGATTTATCATATTGTAAAATATATATATATATATATATATATATATATATATATATATATATATATATATATATATAATAATAAAAAATAAAAGGAAATACATTTGACTATGACAGGGAAGTTGAATGCCACTTTTGCATACTGGAGAAAAGACACCAAGGATTTGTCATATTGTAATTTTTTATATATATAATAAAAAAGGAAATACATTTGACTATGACAGGGAAGTTGAATGCCACGTTCTAGTCACAGTTCGTACATTTTCCGATGTGGGAAATGTGATTTCAATAACAGAGTGGCTTGGAGAGTATTGTTGGTGTGTTACTCTGAAATGCTAGAAGTGCATCACCTGGGTTCTAGAGGTCTTCAAAGAAATGAAGCTAAATCCAGTCATTTAGATGGTCTGGACATGAATGTTCAAATATCCCACAACTCTTTGCTTTTATGCAGATTCATTCTAATGTCCAGGCCTTCTATTATTTGACTTAGATAAGAAATAGGAAGTAGAGTACCGACTGGACCATCAGTATCAGACTGGACCATCAGTATCAGACTGGACCATCAGTATCAGACTGGACCATCAGTATCAGACTGGACCATCAGTATCAGACTGGACCATCTCTTGGACTATCCCAGGGGTGTTAAGAGTGGTTAGTTAACAAGGGTAGGTGTAAGTAGCCTTCAACCACAGCCATGGCACAACAGGGTGGGAATCACATGTATGTTATTTACTATTGGCAGGCAGGGTTAATGCATTGGGCTCAACCACACACACGCACACACGCAGGCAGACACGCACACACATGCAGACAAACACAAGAGCACATACGCACACACACGGAGAGCAAGGGGCTGCAACTCAGAGCGTCAGCCAATCATATCCTTACCATTACCTGCCTCTCAATCTCAGCTCACAGGCAGGGCGGCAGCTCACACATCTGCAATATTCCAATATTTACCCATCATGCATTTTAAATTAAATCACCACAATTACAGTGTATGGTGTGCGTGAGGCAATACTAAAGGCAGTGAGACCAGAATCCAAGTGAACAAACACCTTTCATTGTTACATTTCTCTCTCTGAGAGTCCTGATGAAATCACACAATGCTCGATTAGCTAGCATTGTCAGCAGCATATGATTTCATTGGCAGTTGGACAGTTAACTGTGTTAATACAGTAGGAAGACTTCCTGTTGTGTTTGCTTTGTGTCACTGTTTAATATCTAATACATTTGTGCATACACTTTTTATGTAGTGCTTTTTGTGTAACTATGTCTGAAACAGACTTAGCCAGAGCTTGAAACAAAAGATTCTCAAAATGTCCTTCCAGACTAAAGAAAGAATGCATAGATAACATGCAGTATAATATAATATTAGTGGCCTGAGGGCACACACTTAATGTGTTGTGAAAAGTGTTATGAAATGTCATGTAATATTTTAAATGATTTGAAAGTAAATGAATGCTGTTAGCACAGGCCCAGAGACAGTATCGTACACCGAGACAAATTCCTGGCTACATTGTTGAATAGGACTTTTTTTTCTGATTTGGACTCTGAGCATATAATGGAACGTTTGGCAAACAAGGACATTTCCATTAGTGCAGGATGTGTGTGTGTGTGTGTGCGTGCGTGCGTGCGTGCGTGCGTGTGTGGAAATAGAGCCAACAATACATCAGTATGTGCTACTGCAATACCGTGTCTGAGTCAGCCAGGGAGCCTCCTGCTCTGCTTGAAACCTTGAGAGTTCCTACCAGGAAAACTGCCACCCCCACACACACCCACAAACTCCTCTGTTGAGATTCGTTTCCAGCTCTGATTATTATGTGAAGCTAATAGGAGCCGATTGGTGAATAATACACTGAAACTCTATCCTTCTTTTAGTCATCCCTCCGTCCTTCCTTTCTCTGGCTGCATTTTAGACTGTGTGTCATACCTTCTAGAGACTTCCTTTCTCTGGCTGCATTTTAGACTGTGTGTCATACCTTCTAGAGACTTCCTTTCTCTGGCTGCATTTTAGACTGTGTGTCATACCTTCTAGAGACGTCCTTTCTCACCAGAGTATGTTCCCTTTTTACCACACTTTGTATCATATCTCTGATAGGATATGGGCTATGACTCTATTACCTATGACTCACACAGCACATATTGAGAGCTGGATGGAGTCCTCTGTTGTAAGGTATACTGGCCAACTAGCTTACCCAAGTAAGTTTGTGTCATGACAGTTTAATATCCGTTATAGTCATGAGTAGTTTGTCATGACAGTTTAATATCTGTTATAGTCATGGGTAGTTTGTGTCATGACAGTTTAATATCCGTTATAGTCATGAGTAGTTTGTGTCATGACAGTTTAATATCCGTTATAGTCATGAGTAGTTTGTGTCATGACAGTTTAATATCCGTTATAGTCATGGGTAGTTTGTGTCATGACAGTTTAATATCCGTTATAGTCATGGGTAGTTTGTGTCATGACAGTTTAATATCCGTTATAGTCATGAGTAGTTTGTGTCATGACAGTTTAATATCCGTTATAGTCATGAGTAGTTTGTGTCATGACAGTTTAATATCCGTTATAGTCATGAGTAGTTTGTGTCATGACAGTTTAATATCCGTTATAGTCATGGGTAGTTTGTGTCATGACAGTTTAATATCCGTTATAGTCATGAGTAGTTTGTGTCATGACAGTTTAATATCCATTATAGTCATGAGTAGTTTGGATTGGGAAAGAATGGACTGTAACTTTACCGGTGATGACCTTGGAGGCGGAGCCGCAGGTCCCGTTGCTGTCGTCATTGGTGGGCGGCTGACGGGGCGGGGGAACTGTAGGTCGGGAGCGTGGCTTCGGAGCCGGCCTGGTGGGGCGAGGGAGGGAGCCAGAGTGGAAGGAGGATAGAGGGGTGAAGGGGGTGGAGGTTGGACCATCGTGAGGAGGGGTGCTAGGGGGTGTGGGGGTGTGAGGCGGAGAGGGGTCTGACTCCCCCTGAGACTGGGGGGCTTGTGGGGGCTGTGGGGGCGGGTGGCTGGGGGCGTGGATGGGGGTTTCTTTACCAGAGTGGCGTCGTGGAGCGATGAGGGGGTAGGGGTTGTTAGACGCGGGACTGTGGCCAAGGGTGGAGACATTAGCTACAAAGGGGTTGGCCTGTTTGGGTGGGGCAGGGGCTTGCTTCTTAGTACCTGGGGAAGACACAATAAAACCATGTATTTAAACTATGAAATCACACTGATCAAAGCACTGATAAGTACGTGAGTTAAAAAGGTCTGAGCTTTCTGTCTGATTTGATTGATGCTATTGTGGTCCTCTGTAGCTCAGTTGGTAGAAAATGGTGCTTGCAACGCCAGGATAGTTGGTTCGATTCCCGGCACCACCCATGTATGTATGCAGGACTGTAAGTCGTTGTGGATGAAAGTGTCTGCTAAATGGGATATACTATTTGAAATACGTTGTGTCAGTCTCTTAAGTGGAAACTACCAGAGGGTGTTGGGTGGTCAGAGTGTGTTCTCTCACCTCTGCGTCCAATGTGGGGGCTGGGACCCCTGCATCCTGCCTGGGAGTGGGGCGTCCCCACGGTGAGCTGGGAGCCCCCGTTCCTCAGGGGAGGGGGGGTGGAGGTGGGGTCATGGCCAGGGCTGTGGAGATACAGGACAAACCCACTGTCACCTGTCAGTCTACAAGCCAGGTCTCAATCAAAGTGATGACATGCAAAAACTGCATCACAGGTCAAGTTAGTCACTTCCTTGGCAATCATGTATAAGAACAATTACAGTGACAGTTACATGAGTCAAATCATAACATGGAAAGATTAAAGACAATTATGTCTCTCAAATCACAGTGTGTTTCCAACTGACACAAAACAGATGCAAAAACACTACAGGAAACACGGGAAGTTCATTCAAGGAAACTAATTACAGTTGCACATGCATTGAGGATAACCAGAGCAGGAGTACCAAGCCTGCTTGGGATGATACCAGCATGGTAAACCATAGAGCTGTGAGTCAAGAGTTTGGGGCAAACATTAGACAACTACATGAAACGCCAAAGCAGACAGGTATGCATGCTTGGGGAGGGCTGACCAACAGACAGCCACATGAACGGTCCGGACAGACAAATATTTAGGAAGGCAGGACAAGCACCCTGTCTGGGAAGGGATAGGACAATAGACAAGCTCCAATCACAAAGCTGCTTCCTGGATCACTAGGAGAGGCCTTTCAATAAACAGCTAAATCATTGGTTTTGGGACATCGGTTTGATTTACAGCGTACTTGATTTCATTGGGTGTGATTACAACACACAGTATCAGCTTGCATAGAACATAAAGGGAACAATATGGGACAACCAAACACATAACGGTCAATGACAGAGTGAGTAGCTGTAGGTTGATCAATCAGGATCGACAGCAGGGCGGCGCACAACCTTCTGGTTTCTGTTTGGCTGATTGGTGACGGGAGGGGAGGGACTCAGTTTCTGCTTCCTCCTTACCTGCTCTCCTCAGCGCTGTGCTGGGTAAGAGGCAGAGGCTGCTGCCCTGTGGCCACCTGGACCTCTGGTGCCCCACCCTGACCTTGACCCCCACTACCACCACCACCACCACCCCCAGCCAGGCCAGGCTGGCCAGCCTCCGTACTCCCACACAGAGTTTGCTCCTGGGTCTGGGGCTCAGCCACAGGCTGGGTCTGGGGGACGCCTCCAGCCTCTGGCGGTGGTAGAGGGGGCTGGAAGGCGGGCGAAGAGGCATGATGGTGCTGTTTTCTATTTAGAGTGGCAGCTCTACGTGGGGTGGGGGTGGGGTCACCCAGTTTGTTAGGAGCGGGGCTATACAAGGGGGAGAGGGGAGAGAGTGAGGGGTGAAGACACACCGATGACAACATCAGAGAGGAGAGAGACAGAGAGAGACAGAGAGGAGAGAGACAGACACAGAGAGACAGAGAGGAGAGAGACAGAAAGACAGAGACAGAGACAAAGAGACAGAGACAGGGACTGATACAGAAAGACAGTTAAAAGAGAGACCGCTCCAGAGAGAGAGAGAGAGAGAGAAGAATGAGGTATTAACCAAAGGCCATTGCTGAAGCAGAGATCACATGATTCTAGTTCAAGTGACCTTTGAACTAGTGAACTTTGAGCTCCTGCCATTTCTTACAGCTTGACAACAGAATAGAGTGACAAAACACACAACCAGTAACCTAAAACCTAGGCTTTAATAGAGGTGGCATATAAGAGGTTCAAAGTGTTAAACATTGTTTCGCATTTCAAAATGGTGACACAGCTTGATAAAAGTGTGATTCAATTCAAGACAAGTGAGGGTTAATCCTTATATCTCCTGAAACAATGTGTTACATTTAAGAACAATTCTCAGTGAGAAAGTGTGCTTATTCATCACGTTCACCGCTGGCCTCGGTTTAAACACACATTTTATTGGTTTGTTTCTACAATCATCTTACATATCGGTAATACTGTAGTGTTAAAACACACACAAACACATTGGAATTGGAATGGACTTTCACAAAGTGGGATTATGGATTCACAAACTGTCTCCTAGGGTATAGCTTGGACTTTATTAAGAAGGCAGTGGATTGGCTGTTCCTGCTCCCCAGCGGGCGTTTCTCTGACTGTGATGGACTCGTCAGCCACTACATAGAGGGCTGAGACGGCCCCCTTGGACTCCTGCCTGGTCAGTGTCCGGGGATGGGTGCTGAGACCTGGGCTGCTACGGGGGCTGCTACGGGGGTAGGACAGGTACCTGTCTTTGCGGGGAGTGTCCCCGTCCACCAGGCTTCCGGGGCGTCGCCTCTCGAAAGGGCCTGGGTCAGGTTCAGGGGTCATGGCCACGAACATGCCCGACACGTTAAAGTCCACGTCTGGTGAGAAGTGAAACACAGAGGTCAGCAAAAAAGACAACAGGCATTTCCTGTTCTATGTCGCGTGAGGAGTAACTTAGGAGTAACATAGTCACTTAGATAAAGACTTTCTGTAACACAATCCCTCCCAGGTTCAAGTAGAGGTCTCTTACCATCTGGGAAGAACCAGTCAGCGTGCTGGATGATGGGTTCTATGATGGCCACCACATGGACCGAGGTAGCAGCAGCCATCTCTGCCAGAGTCCTGAGGACAGAGGGGGAGAGACAGACATCAAGATCAATGAAACATCAAGCTAAATTAACTACTGTATATGTACTGTACAACACTACCAATGCTAATTGTTTAACTCAAATGCAGGGGATGGATTTGTAGAAATAAGAAGACAGGGAAGCACTGCTAAGGTACACAACGGTCGTGTTTTGTAGACAGAAGGTGCTCTTTGGTAAAAGGGGTAAATGGGTCATCAAAAGGAAAGGAGGACCAAGGCACTTGGAAACAAAGATTTTAAATGTGTTATCTTTGTTTCCATTGAACATGCCATACAAATAAAGGAATTGTTATGAATTATATGAAGAGTGCCTTGGTCCTTTCTTTTTGATGCATGGGATGGATGTGTATTGCTCACCCCTCAGTCTTGGACCAGAGCAGGTTGGGTCCCAGCACTATGGCGATGTTACTGGGAGTCATCTTATTCACCTCACTGTCCTGGGCCAGCTTGGCTAGGAACTTTACCAGATACCTGCAAACAAAATCCCAATGGGGGATTGAACCATAGACCTTGTGTGCATCTCATAAATAAATCACTTTTGGGAGCATATAATTCGAATGGTGGACGATTATATGTTTCCAACATTGACACTCACCTAAAGTTGGCCTTGTGGTTCTTTGGCAAACCGTCACATGCCACCCACAAAGCCTGAAGTCTCCTGTCTGGGTCAGACACACTGTACAACACAACATTACATACCCAAATAAGATGGTACAATGTTTCAATATAATAAACACTTGTTGGGTTTGGGTTGTATTCATTAGGGCACACCATAGCAAAACGCTTTGCAACGGAAAACGCAAAAAATGATTTCTTATTTGCCAAATCCACGTTTTGGTCCGTTTTCTTCTGTTTTGTGCCTAGTGAATACGAGCATGGTCTTGAAAAGTGTTTCACTGCAGAGTGTGATGAGTATATTCTCCAGTGTATTTGTGGACAGTGAATCGTAGTATTCTTACTTGGAGGCTTGTGTCCACTCATCATACAGTGCGAAGGTCATAAGGGGTTCAGGCAGCTCTCTGAGGTAGGACTTCAGAGCTCCTGGACAGAGACACGGACAACACAACCACAAATACAGGTTCAGGCAGCTCTCTGAGGTAGGACTTCAGAGCTCCTGGACAGAGACACGGACAACACAACCACAAATATGGTGCATTATAGTACATGAACTGAATGGGGTTCAATTGTGCTTTTGGAAGTAGTGGGACTGTCCCCCTAAAATCAAATCAAAGTTTATTTGTCACGTGTGCCAAATACAACAGGTATTTGCTTACTTACAGGCCCTAACCAAAAGTGCAATTTTTAAGTAAAAAAATAGGTATTAGGTGAACAATATAAAAAATATAAAAAAACAACAGTAAAAAAGACAGTGAATAATAACAGCAACGAGGCTATATACAGGCACTGGTTTGTCGGGCTAATTGAGGTAGTATGTACATGTAGGTATGTGTGTCCCAACCCCTCTTTACACTGCTGCTACTCTGTTTCTCATACACACACACACCACACACAATGCAAATAGTCCGGGTAGCCATTTGATTACCTGTTCACGAGTCTTATGGCTTGGGGGTAAAAGCTGTTGAGAAGTCTTTTGGTCCTAGACTTGGCACTCCGGTACCGCTTGCCATGCTGTAGTAGAGAGAACAGTCTATGGCTGGGGAGAGTGGGGTCTTTGACAATTTTTAGGGCCTTGCTCTGACACCGCCTGGTATAGAGGTCCTGGATGGCAGGAAGCTTGGCCCCAGTGATGTACTGGGCCGTACGCACTACCCTCTGTAGTGCCTTGCAGTCGGAGGCCGAGCAGTTGCCATACCTGGCAGTGAGGCAACCAGTCAGGATGCTCTCGATGTTGCAGCTGTAGAACCTTTTGAGGATCTCAGGACCCATGCCAAATCTTTTTAGTTTCCTGAGGGGGAATAGGCTTTGTCGTGCCCTCTTTACAAACTGTCTTGGTGTGCTTGGACCACTCTAGTTTGTTGGTGATGTGGACACCAAGGAACTTGAAGCTCTCAACCTGCTCCACTACAGCCCCGTCGATTAGAATGGGGGCGTGCTCGGCCCTCCTTTTCCTGTAGTCCACAATCATCTCCTTAGTCTTGGTTACGTTAAGGGATAGGCTGTTATTCTGGCACCACCCAGCCAGGTCTCTAACCTCCTCCCATAGGCTGTCTCGTCGTTGTCGGTGTTCAGGCCTACCACTGTTGTGTTGTCTGCAAACTTAATGATGGTGTTGGAGTCGTACCGGGCCACACAGTCGTGGGTGAACAGGGAGTACAGGAGGGGACTGAGCACGCACCCCTGAGGGACTCCAGTGTTGAGGATCAGCATGGCAGATGTGTTGATACGTACCCTCACCACTTGGGGGCGGCCCGTCAGGAAGTCCAGGATCCAGTTGCAGAGGGAGGTGTTTAGTCCCAGGGTCCTTACCTTAGCGATGAGCTTTGAGGGTACTATGGTGTTGAATCCTGAGCTGTAGTCAATGAATAGCATTCTCACGTATGCGTTTCTTTTGTCCAGGTGGGAAAGGGCAGTGTGGAGTGCAATAGAGACTGCATCATCTGTGGATCTGTTTGGGCGGTATGCAAATTGGAGTGGGTCTAGGGTTTCTAGGATAATGGTGTTGATGTGAGCCATTACCAGCCTTTCAAAGCACTTCATGGCTACGGACGTGAGTGCTACAGTTCTGTAGTCATTTAGGCAGGTTGCCTTAGTGTTCTTGGGCACAGGAACTATGGTGGTCTGCTTGAAACATGTTGGTATTACAGACTCAATTAGGGACATGTTGAAAATGTCAGTGAAGACACCTGCCAGTTGGTCAGCACATGCCCGGAGCACACGTCCTGGTAATCCGTCTGTCCCTGCAGCCTTGTGAATGTTGACCTGTTTAAAGGTCTTACTCACATCGACTACGGAGAGCGTGATCACACAGTCGTCCGGAACAGCTGATGCTCTCATGCATGCCTCAGTATTGCTTGCCTCAAAGTGAGCATAGAAGTGATTTCGCTCGTCTGGATGGCTTGTGTCACTGGGCAGCTAGCGGCTGTGCTTCCCTTTGTAGTCTGTAATAGTTTGCAAGCCCTGCCACATAAGACGAGTGTCGGAGCCTGGATTCAATCTTAGCCCTGTGTTGGCGCTTTGCCTGTTTGATGGTTCGTTGGAGGGCATGGCAGGATACATGATCATTTTCAACTCAAATATACACCATTCCCACTGGACTGAATACGGTCTCAAATCCAAAGATTGCAGATTGTATTGTCTTCTACTCTGCACCCCCAAATTCAACCCCTGCATAGACTATTGAGAGTAAAGGGGAACGAAAACAACTTTAATGAGTTATAAAAGGGAAATGGGTCATACCAGCTACAGCATGGGGGTCGGAGTAAAACTCCTCTAACTGGGAGGTGGAACAGTCCAGGGCTGCCTTCAGCTTCTTTAGTTTGGAGGCCCCAGCAGCGATTCGGAACAAACCCTGAGAAGAGAGAAATACAGTTTTAAAGTCTTAAAGTTTACAAATGTTTTTTTCTTCATAGCAAATTAGAACTGGTTCAACAAACTAACCACGGTCAGATACAAATATACATGAGGAAAAATGCCAATTTGCATTGAATTGAGAAGCTCTTTGAGGGGGAAATGGATGTCTACTTTCTGTTCTAATATTAGAGAAGGCCGTCTGGTTTGGGTATGACTGAGACAAGGAAGGAGAGAGAAAATAGATACCATCATTTCACATCTAGAGATACGAGTGTTTGAGGTTGAGCGAAAGATATTTGCAACAACAGTTCTGTCTGTATAAAAAGAAAAGAAACTAAAGCGTTACAGTTGAAAACTTCCCTCCAAGGCACGAGGCTGGTTAACCAAACAAAGAACCAGACCACAGATGTCATCAGTACCAGACCGTAGGCTCTTACTCAGCATGTGTGTGAAATGGCAATTGCCTAGTCTTCTGTCTGTAACATGTTGGTTTTGATCAAAAAGGAGTGGGTAGTTTGCTACACATTAGAAATGGATAGGGTGACTTACCCTCAATAACTAGCAGTGCATTGAGACCTAGTGAGAAGCACTATAAAAACGGTAGCCCAGGGTTACCCAACTGGCGGCCCGCGGTCCAATTATTTGAATTGTCCCCCCAAGTTTTTTGTTGGACCTGAAAGACTGTAAAAACACCAGCAAATCAGCTCCAAGTGCTTTTCATTTTGGAAATCTGTTCCAAACTATTCCCACACATAATGGAGAGATATACTGCAATTGATCCTATACAAATGTAAGCAAGGTTTGAAATTCTTATGTTTTAGTCCAATATTATATCTGTATGGGCTTCTTGCGGTCAATTTGCCATCTACAAATGATTTGTAATTATATTCTGTCCCCCTGACCATCCACTCAAGAAAAGATCTAGTTGATGAACCCTGCGCTAGTCCATTCTTTTCCTCATCATCGTCATGGTTACCTCCTCCTTCATGCCAGTCTCCAGGAGCATCATGATACAGGCCTCTAAGGGCAGGGCGATCTCACGGTTACTCCTCTTCAGGTGCTCTTCCAGAGCCGTGCCGTACGCAGGCTTCTCCATCCATGAGTCTGTACACAGGGCACAACATGGCCGCCAGCGTAGGTCAGTTTCATTATCATGAACAGTATGTGTGGAAACAAAGATTCTGTTCTCACTGCTAGGTTATTTCTGTCATTTCAGAGCACGACTAACAGATTAACCGATTGCTCACTAATAACCAACTGCATCTTAGCACATGTCATTACTTGATCTGTTCCAGAGTGAGACCAGGGCCTCTATTCAAAAAGCACTCAGAGTAGGACTGCTGATCTAGGATCAGTTTAGCCTTTCAGTTCATAATGAATCAGCTTTATACAGACAGGGGGATACGGGGACACGGGGACACGGGGACACGGGGACACGGGGACAGGGGGATATGGGCCCAGATGTGACTGTAGATGTTAAGACAATAGAGCCATTTTCACTCAAATCTAATTTAACCTGATTCAATCTAATTCCTATTTCATTAAGTCAGAGAGAACTGCTCATTAGCACCTCTTTGTTTTACTGCTAAGGCCATGAAGAGCCAAGACATAACAAACCCACACAGGTAAGTTACTTGAGATTTTCTCTTTTTATAACAAACCTTTATCAGACTTGGTATCCTACTTAACATGACATGAAAAGTTGTCTGTGCTTTGTGAATACTGGCTTTGAAATGAAAGAGACTACTGGTTAGAGGTCAAACATATCTGACCAAGGTGATGCAGTCAGAACATTCATTGCATGAAGTGAGAAAGCATTTTGAATCAACATTCAGCTGAATTTATTCTTGCAGGGGAAGAACATTAATGTTTTCTATTTTATCAAGATAATTGTTAACAGGTTTTGATTCACTAAGGTTTCCTTTACCGTTCTGTGCCTGTATGGTCGGCAGGACTCCTTCCAGAGCAGCCAGAGACCTCCTGTGGTAGTCAGCCTGGGCCTCTACCAACTGATACACATTCACATGGCATCACACACATTCACATGGCATCACACACATTCACATGACATCACACACATTCACATGACATCACACACATTCACATGGCATCACACACATTCACATGGCATCACACACATTCACATGGCATCACACACGTTCACATGGCATCACACACGTTCACATGGCATCACACACGTTCACATGGCATCACACACGTTCACATGGCATCACACACATTCACATGGCATCACACACATTCACATGGCATCACACACATTCACATGGCATCACACACATTCACATGGCATCACACACATTCACATGGCATCACACACATTCACATGGCATCACACACATTCACATGGCATCACACACATTCACATGGCATCACACACATTCACATGGCATCACACACATTCACATGGCATCACACACATTCACATGGCATCACACACATTCACATGGCATCACACACATTCACATGGCATCACACACATTCACATGGCATCACACACATTCACATGGCATCACACACATTCACATGGCATCACACACATTCACATGGCATCACACACATTCACATGGCATCACACACGTTCACATGGCATCACACACATTCACATGGCATCACACACATTCACATGACATCACACACATTCACATGACATCACACACATTTATATTGTATCACATTCAATTTATTCCAAATGCCGCACCTTAAATTCCATGGGGGGAAAGAAAGTTATTCAATCCAATACTACCCTACTGTTAATGTAACATTTCAAATGATGAGCTAATGTGGGTCAAATGTGATCTGAAGGAAATGCTGATGTTATGATGTAGTCAGGTGAAGAATACTCACAATAACATAGTAGCGGGCGTAGTCTCCCTCCTTGGAGGAGAAGTTATACATGTCAGCAGACAGCTGGTCCTGAGGAAGGACCATGAACATCAGCATTTTGCCCCTCCAAATGTGGTGTGGACCCACTTTTGATTGGGTCTACACCACAGAGATTGATTGTTCATCCTAGACACAGAAGGGGGGGGTCTGTTTGGGAAAGGGGGCCTAGTTGGAGGTTATAGATAAATGTGCTTGTGACGTTGTATCTTGTCTTGAAGCTGCAACACCCATTGTGATTAATACATCTAGCCTGCTTTCTTTAGTATCCCTCTGGATCATTGAACCAGAACATTGAACCTGACAATGTGAATAGCATGTAAAGGTAACTGACAGCACAGTCATGACCCTTTAATAACATAGCCCTAATAACATGTATGTCAGGCTCTGTTCATACCCCTGTCACAATAACCCTCTGTTCATACCCGTCACAATAACCCTCTGTTCATACCCGTGTCACAATAACCCTCTGTTCATACCCCTGTCACAATAACCCTCTGTTCATACCTCTGTCACAATAACCCTCTGTTCATACCCCTGTCACAATAACCCTCTGTTCATACCCCTGTCACAATAACCCTCTGTTCATACCCCTGTCACAATAACCCTCTGTTCATACCCCTGTCACAATAACCTTCTGTTCATACCCGTCACAATAACCCTCTGTTCATACCCCTGTCACAATAACCCTCTGTTCATACCCGTCACAATAACCCTCTGTTCATACCCGTCACAATAACCCTCTGTTCATACCCGTCACAATAACCCTCTGTTCATACCCCTGTCACAATAACCCTCTGTTCATACCCCTGTCACAATAACCCTCTGTTCATACCCCTGTCACAATAACCCTCTGTTCATACCCCTGTCACAATAACCCTCTGTTCATGCCCCTGTCACAATAACCCTCTGTTCATACCCCTGTCACAATAACCCTCTGTTCATGCCCCTGTCACAATTACCCTCTGTTCATACCCCTGTCACAATAACCCTCTGTTCATACCCCTGTCACAATAACCCTCTGTTCATACCCCTGTCACAATAACCTTCTGTTCATACCCCTGTCACAATAACCCTCTGTTCATACCCCTGTCACAATAACCCTCTGTTCATACCCCTGTCACAATAACCCTCTGTTCATACCCCTGTCACAATAACCCTCTGTTCATACCCCTGTCACAATAACCCTCTGTTCATACCCCTGTCACAATAACCCTCTGTTCATACCTGTCACAATAACCCTCTGTTCATACCCCTGTCACAATAACCCTCTGTTCATACCCCTGTCACAATAACCCTCTGTTCATACCCCTGTCACAATAACCCTCTGTTCATACCCCTGTCACAATAACCCTCTGTTCATACCCCTGTCACAATAACCCTCTGTTCATACCCCTGTCACAATAACCCTCTGTTCATACCCCTGTCACAATAACCCTCTGTTCATACCCCTGTCACAATAACCCTCTGTTCATACCCCTGTCACAATAACCCTCTGTTCATACCCCTGTCACAATAACCCTCTGTTCATACCCCTGTCACAATGACCCTCTGTTCATACCCCTGTCACAATAACCTCCTGTTCATACCCCTGTCACAATAACCCTCTGTTCATACCCCTGTCACAATAACCCTCTGTTCATACCCGTCACAATAACCCTCTGTTCATACCCGTCACAATGACCCTCTGTTCATACCCCTGTCACAATAACCCTCTGTTCATACCCCTGTCACAATAACCCTCTGTTCATACCCCTGTCACAATAACCCTCTGTTCATACCCCTGTCACAATAACCCTCTGTTCATACCTGTCACAATAACCCTCTGTTCATACCCCTGTCACAATAACCCTCTGTTCATACCCCTGTCACAATAACCCTCTGTTCATACCCCTGTCACAATAACCCTCTGTTCATACCCCTGTCACAATAACCCTCTGTTCATACCCCTGTCACAATAACCCTCTGTTCATACCCCTGTCACAATAACCCTCTGTTCATACCCCTGTCACAATAACCCTCTGTTCATACCCCTGTCACAATAACCCTCTGTTCATACCCCTGTCACAATAACCCTCTGTTCATACCCCTGTCACAATAACCCTCTGTTCATACCCCTGTCACAATAACCCTCTGTTCATACCCCTGTCACAATAACCCTCTGTTCATACCCCTGTCACAATAACCCTCTGTTCATACCCCTGTCACAATAACCCTCTGTTCATACCCTGTCACAATAACCCTCTGTTCATACCCCTGTCACAATAACCCTCTGTTCATACCCCTGTCACAATAACCCTCTGTTCATACCCCTGTCACAATAACCCTCTGTTCATACCCCTGTCACAATAACCCTCTGTTCATGCCCCTGTCACAATAACCCTCTGTTCATACCCCTGTCACAATAACCCTCTGTTCATACCCCTGTCACAATAACCCTCTGTTCATGCCCCTGTCACAATAACCCTCTGTTCATACCCCTGTCACAATAACCCTCTGTTCATACCCCTGTCACAATAACCCTCTGTTCATACCCCTGTCACAATAACCCTCTGTTCATACCCCTGTCACAATAACCCTCTGTTCATACCTCTGTCACAATAACCCTCTGTTCATACCCGTCACAATAACCCTCTGTTCATACCCGTCACAATAACCCTCTGTTCATACCCCTGTCACAATAACCCTCTGTTCATACCTCTGTCACAATAACCCTCTGTTCATACCCCTGTCACAATAACCCTCTGTTCATACCCCTGTCACAATAACCCTCTGTTCATACCCCTGTCACAATAACCCTCTGTTCATACCCCTGTCACAATAACCTTCTGTTCATACCCCTGTCACAATAACCCTCTGTTCATACCCCTGTCACAATAACCCTCTGTTCATACCCCTGTCACAATAACCCTCTGTTCATACCCCTGTCACAATAACCCTCTGTTCATACCCCTGTCACAATAACCCTCTGTTCATACCCCTGTCACAATAACCCTCTGTTCATACCCCTGTCACAATAACCCGCTGTTCATACCCCTGTCACAATAACCCTCTGTTCATACCCCTGTCACAATAACCCTCTGTTCATACCCCTGTCACAATAACCCTCTGTTCATGCCCCTGTCACAATAACCCTCTGTTCATACCCCTGTCACAATAACCCTCTGTTCATACCCCTGTCACAATAACCCTCTGTTCATGCCCCTGTCACAATAACCCTCTGTTCATACCCCTGTCACAATAACCCTCTGTTCATACCCCTGTCACAATAACCCTCTGTTCATACCCCTGTCACAATAACCCTCTGTTCATACCCCTGTCACAATAACCCTCTGTTCATACCCCTGTCACAATAACCCTCTGTTCATACCCCTGTCACAATAACCCTCTGTTCATACCCCTGTCACAATAACCCTCTGTTCATACCCCTGTCACAATAACCCTCTGTTCATACCCGTGTCACAATAACCCTCTGTTCATACCCCTGTCACAATAACCCTCTGTTCATACCTCTGTCACAATAACCCTCTGTTCATACCCCTGTCACAATAACCCTCTGTTCATACCCCTGTCACAATAACCCTCTGTTCATACCCCTGTCACAATAACCCTCTGTTCATACCCCTGTCACAATAACCTTCTGTTCATACCCCTGTCACAATAACCCTCTGTTCATACCCCTGGCACAATAACCCTCTGTTCATACCCCTGTCACAATAACCCTCTGTTCATACCCCTGTCACAATAACCCTCTGTTCATACCCCTGTCACAATAACCTTCTGTTCATACCCCTGGCACAATAACCCTCTGTTCATACCCCTGGCACAATAACCCTCTGTTCATACCCCTGTCACAATAACCCTCTGTTCATACCCCTGTCACAATAACCCTCTGTTCATACCCCTGTCACAATAACCCTCTGTTCATACCCTGTCACAATAACCCTCTGTTCATACCCCTGTCACAATAACCCGCTGTTCATACCCCTGTCACAATAACCCTCTGTTCATACCCCTGTCACAATAACCCTCTGTTCATACCCCTGTCACAATAACCCTCTGTTCATGCCCCTGTCACAATAACCCTCTGTTCATGCCCCTGTCACAATAACCCTCTGTTCATACCCTGTCACAATAACCCTCTGTTCATACCCCTGTCACAATAACCCTCTGTTCATGCCCCTGTCACAATAACCCTCTGTTCATACCCCTGTCACAATAACCCTCTGTTCATACCCCTGTCACAATAACCCTCTGTTCATACCCCTGTCACAATAACCCTCTGTTCATACCCCTGTCACAATAACCCTCTGTTCATACCCCTGTCACAATAACCCTCTGTTCATACCCCTGTCACAATAACCCTCTGTTCATACCCCTGTCACAATAACCCTCTGTTCATACCCGTCACAATAACCCTCTGTTCATACCCGTGTCACAATAACCCTCTGTTCATACCCGTGTCACAATAACCCTCTGTTCATACCCCTGTCACAATAACCCTCTGTTCATACCTCTGTCACAATAACCCTCTGTTCATACCCCTGTCACAATAACCCTCTGTTCATACCCCTGTCACAATAACCCTCTGTTCATACCCCTGTCACAATAACCCTCTGTTCATACCCCTGTCACAATAACCTTCTGTTCATACCCCTGTCACAATAACCCTCTGTTCATACCCATGGCACAATAACCCTCTGTTCATACCCCTGTCACAATAACCCTCTGTTCATACCCCTGTCACAATAACCCTCTGTTCATACCCGTCACAATAACCCTCTGTTCATACCCCTGTCACAATAACCCTCTGTTCATACCCCTGTCACAATAACCCTCTGTTCATACCTGTCACAATAACCCTCTGTTCATACCCCTGTCACAATAACCCTCTGTTCATACCCCTGTCACAATAACCCTCTGTTCATACCCCTGTCACAATAACCCTCTGTTCATACCCCTGGCACAATAACCCTCTGTTCATACCCCTGTCACAATAACCCTCTGTTCATACCTCTGTCACAATAACCCTCTGTTCATACCCCTGTCACAATAACCCTCTGTTCATACCTGTCACAATAACCCTCTGTTCATACCCCTGTCACAATAACCCTCTGTTCATGCCCCTGTCACAATAACCCTCTGTTCATACCCCTGTCACAATAACCCTCTGTTCATACCCCTGTCACAATAACCCTCTGTTCATACCCCTGTCACAATAACCCTCTGTTCATACCCCTGTCACAATAACCTCCTGTTCATACCTCTGTCACAATAACCCTCTGTTCATACCCCTGTCACAATAACCCGCTGTTCATACCCCTGTCACAATAACCCTCTGTTCATACCCGTCACAATAACCCTCTGTTCATACCCGTCACAATACCCTCTGTTCATACCCGTCACAATAACCCTCTGTTCATACCCTGTCACAATAACCCTCTGTTCATACCCCTGTCACAATGACCCTCTGTTCATACCCCTGTCACAATAACCTCCTGTTCATACCCCTGTCACAATAACCCTCTGTTCATACCCCTGTCACAATAACCCTCTGTTCATACCCGTCACAATAACCCTCTGTTCATACCCCTGTCACAATGACCCTCTGTTCATACCCCTGTCACAATAACCCTCTGTTCATACCCCTGTCACAATGACCCTCTGTTCATACCCCTGTCACAATAACCCTCTGTTCATACCCCTGTCACAATAACCCTCTGTTCAGCTCTGTTCAGCCAGGTCATCAGATATGATCCTGTCATGATTAAGAAGCCTTAGCTGGAATATGACGCCATCTTTTCAACTTTACCTCCAGTCATTAGAGCAGGAAGGTATTCCCAATTTCTCAAGGTCATCTAGGAATACCAGGAGTGTGTGCTCTCATGCTGCCCTGTACTGTCCCTAGACTTTCCTTTATACTCAGAGTTTTTCATAGTGCTGGAAACCTGCAGAATTCCCTGGAAACCTAATTCTCCCACTTTGCCCACCATTACATCCTCTGCTGTATGTGCACATTTGGTTATACAATACATTACATATTATAAATGATATCAGTAATACACTATGAAAGATATACACGTTGACATGATTTCAGTGGAGACACTTGATATGGCGAATCAATCTGTAAAAAGAGCTGTTCTGTTTTTTATCCCAAATCAATCTATAAACAAACAGCTTTTCTCCAGTCTTGTTACTACAGTATGTATTTTGCTAGCGAGTGACCAGTTCCTTTTCATTGAAAAATTCTAACTAGACTTGAATGAATAAACATACAGTACCTTACACATCTCCACTTTGTTCAGGGCCTCGTCCATCTCGTCTTTGAGAGTCTCAACCTTGGCGACAGTGGCCTGGTAGTTTGTGGAAAAGTGAATAGACTTGCTTGCCTGCAACCACCTGGAACAAAAATAAAATATAATGGAGATGTGGAACTTTGTCTCATCTATGTGTGAACATAGATCTTTACTTGAGAAATGCACATACAACTTTTGCAAAATAAGAAAATGTATTTGGCAAGCTTTATTTTTGGGGTTCTAGTCAGTACTCGGTTGTGGGTTTAGTCCAGTACCTGGCTCTGGGGTTCTAGTCCAGTACTGGCTCTGGGTTCTGAGCTCCAGTACCTGGCTCTGGGGTTCTAGTCCAGTACCTGGCTCTGGGTTCTAGTGCAGTACCTGGCTCTGGGGTTCTAGTCCAGTACCTGGCTCTGGGGTTCTAGTCAGTACCTGGCCTTGGGTTCTAGTCAGTACCTGGCTCTGGGGTTCTAGTCCAGTACCTGGTCTGGTTAGCATAGCTTGGGGTTCTAGTCCAGTACCTGGCTCTGGGTTCTAGTCCAGTACGGCTCTGGGGTTCTAGTCCAGACCGGCTCTGGGGTTCTAGTCCAGTACCTGGCTCTGGGGTTCTAGTCAGTACCTGGCTCTGGGGTCTAGTCTACACTGTCTAGAGGGTCTGTCAGTACCTGTGCTCTGGGGTCCTAGTTACAAGTGACTGCTGGGGTTTAGTACAGTTATCCTGTAGTCTACTGGCCGGTGATCATAGTCTAGCACTAGCTTAGCAGCTGTTCCTCTGTCTCGGATGTTGGGAATGTCCACCTGGGTAGGTATAGGAGTGATCTAAAGGTGTCATTATCATTGTATGACCTTGGCATGTAGTGTTATCAAGCCAGGGTAAGATATCGAGAGGTGTGTGTCACCCTGCTAGCTGGTTGAGAGGTTCGAGGATGTCTCTCTCTAGTGGACCTCGTGTTGCATCAGCTCAGCGCTAGTCTGCTCTCTGCCTCCACACACATCCATCATCTTACTGCCACACACACACACACACACGCGTAAAGACACGCACGCGTAAAGACACATATACACAGATAAACAGAGAGAAAGAGGAGAGGAGAGGAGAGACACACCATTATCACTGCATTATCAATCCTAAAGCTGAGAGTAATAGGTAATGTAGGAATACCACTAACATATTTGGGGACTTTTAAACAACCATCCATCCTTCCCTGTATAACTCTCACTAGTTTAGTCCTGGATCTGATCATGTTCTGTGCTTATGGACTAACTTTCTCAACTGAATCTTTCTGAATCCGCATGTTAACATGTAGAAACCATGTTCAAACCACAGATATCATTGTCTGGTTCCCAAACCCAGATGTAGCCTGGTCTTGGACTAAGAAGCATGGAGAATCTCCATTGTACCTGGGAAACCGGATCCATATAGTATATGTCTGCTGTCATTTTCCACACTCACCCAATCAGTGACTCCTCCCCAGCTGGCTTCCTCCATCCTGCATGGCTGGGACAGAGCTGTCAGAGGGAGCTTTTTCTGTTGGCGGAAATACAAGGCATCGTGGGGTTTGTAGTTAAATTGCTCAACACAAGACATGTTACTGTATCATCTTTCATCTCGGACACCCAGAACTAAAATGTGTATTATGCGCCAGATGCTCGATTGAGTTCTGGGGGAGACGTGTTAGAATATATAGACTAGCGAAGTGACTAGAGACTAGCGAAGTGACTAGAGACTAGCGAAGTGTCCACCCCTCGAAACCAAACTCTCAGCCAGTTCTGGGCAAGTCTATTCGGAATTATAAAGGTAATGTATCAAACACGAGATAAGCAGACAATTCTGGAGTGAAAGTAATGACAGTAATGCCAGTCATATCAGTAATGCTGCATCACTGGGCGGGTCTGGCTTACAGTAGATGTGGAAAGATAGTGGAGGGTTTGGAGAGGCCTACTCCACATGTCTGTCCACTGAGTCTATCCTCTATTTACTGAGAGATGCTGTGTAGTGATTGCAGAGGAGAGAGAACGTTGAGATGATGGCTAACTTGTCTCAGTCTCGGGTTCCTTTCTACTAGCGCTCAAACCCACCATGAATAACTCATAAATGACAGTAATTGCACATCTTTAATTGACATTAGTATAAGGTTAATGTGGATGTCTGATTAGAGGTAAGGCTGTTCACAACACATCTCCCTGTGAAGAGAGATAAAAGAGGATAGGTAAAGAAGGAGATATAGAAGAGGAGAGGGTGAGAAGGAGAGATAGAAGGGGAGAGGGTGAGAAGGAGAGGAAGAGAAGGAGAGATAGAAGAGGAAGAGAAGGAGAGATAGAAGAGGAGAGGGTGAGAAGGAGAGGTAGAGAAGGAGAGATAGAAGAGGAGAGGGTGAGAAGGAGAGGGTGAGAAGGAGAGATAGAGAGAGGGAGAGAAGGGGTGATAGAAGAGGAGTGGGTGAGAAGGAGAGGTAGAGAAGGAGAGAGAGGAGAGGGTGAGAAGGAGAGAGAGGAGAGGGTGAGAAGGAGAGAGAGGAGAGGGGGAAGGAGAGGAAGAGAAGGAGAGGGTGAGAAGGAGAGGTAGAGAAGGAGAGATAGAAGAGGAGAGGGTGAGAAGGAGAGGAAGAGAAGGAGAGGGTGAGAAGGAGAGGTAGAGAAGGAGAGAGAGGAGAGGGTGAGAAGGAGAGAGAGGAGAGGGTGAGAAGGAGAGATAGAAGAGGAGAGGGTGAGAAGGAGAGGTAGAGAAGGAGCGATAGAAAAGGAGAGGGTGAGAAAGAGAGGTAGAAGAGGAGAGGGTGAGAAGGAGAGGAAGAGAAGGGGAGTAGAAGAGGAGAGGGTGAGAAGAAGAGGTAGAGAAGGAGAGATAGAAGAGGCGAGGGTGAGAAGGAGAGGAAGAGAAGGAGCGATAGAAGAGGAGAGGGTGAGAAGAAGAGGTAGAGAAGGAGAGATAGAAGAGGAGAGGGTGAGAAGGAGAGATAGAAGAGGAAGAGAAGGAGAGATAGAAGAGGAAGAGAAGGAGAGTAGAAGAGGCGAGGGTGAGAAGGAGAGGAAGAGAAGGAGAAGAGGAGAGGGTGAGAAGGAGAGGTAGAGAAGGAGAGAGAGGAGAGGGTGAGAAGAGGAGAGAGGAGAGGGTGAGAAGGAGAGAAAGGAGTGAGAGGGGAGAGGAGAAAGGATAGAGAAGGAGAGGTGGAGCAGGAGAGGAGAGATGAGGGGAGTAGATGAAGAGAAGAGGGTGCGGAAGGAGTAAGCAAGAGGAGAGGGTTTAGAAAGGAAGGTAGAGTAATTAGGTGATCGGCATCAGCGACAAGTGAAGGCTCGCGGGCCGAGGGTGGAGAAGGATGAGAGAGGATCTCGCGTCGTTCCGCGAAGGGCCTAATGACAAAGGGGGCTCCAGATCACGTGGGACTCCAACTCCAGGCAGGATGCATGGGTCCCAGCCCCCACATTGGACGCAGAGGTGATAGAACAACTCTGACCCACCCAACACCTTGGTAGTGGCCACTTAAGAGACTGACACAACGTATGTCAAAATAGTATCCCAGTTAGCAGGACACTATTTCATCCACAAAGGACTTACAGTCCTGCATACATAATGGTGGTGCCGGGAATCGATACCAACTATCTGGCGTTGCAAGCACTATTTCTACCAACTGAGCTACAGAGGACAACAATAGCATCAATCAAATCAGACAGAAAGCTCAGACCTTTTGAACTCCGACTTATCAGGCTTTGATCAGTGATTTCATAAGTTTAAATACATGTTTTATTGTGTCTTCCCCAGGTACTAAGAAGAGAAGCCTGCCCCACCAACAGGCAACCCTTTGTAGCTAATGTGCCACCCACTGGCCACGGTCCCGCGTCTAAACCCATACCCCCTCATCGCCCCACGGACGCCACTTTGTAAAGGAAACCCACATCACGCCCCAGCCACCCGCCCCCCACAGCCACACAAGCCCCCCAGTCTCAGGGGGAGTCAGACCCCTCTCCGCCTCACACCCCCACACCCCTAGCACCCCTCTCACGAGGTCCAACCTCCACCCCCTTTCACCCCTCTATCCTCCTTCCACTCGGCTCCCTCCCTCGCCCCACCAGGACGGTCCGAAGCCACGCTCCCGACCTACAGTTCCCCGACGCAGTCAGACGCACACACCAATGACGACAGCAAAGGGAACTGCGGCCTCGCCTCCAAGGCATCACCGGGTAAGTTACAGTCCATCCTTTCCCAATCAAACTACTCATGCTATAACGGATATAAACTGTCATGACACAAACTACCAGGGACTATAACGATATTAAACTGTCACGACACAAAAACTACCCAGACTATAAGATATTAAAAACGTCATCCTGACAAAAACTACTCATGACTATAACGGATATTAAACTCTGTCATGACACAAACAGAACTCATGACTATTAACGGATATGAAAATGTCATGACACAAAACTACTCATGAATATAAGGATATTAAAATGTTATGACACAAACTACCATGACTATAACGCGATATAAACTGTCATGAACAAACTACCATGACTATAACGGATATTAACTGTCATGACACAAACTACTCATGACTTAGTAACGGATATTTAAAACTGTCATGGAACCAAACTACTCCTTGACTATAAAGGATTAAACTGCATGACACAAACTACCATGACTATAACAGATATTAAACTGTCATCGACCAACTACTTCATGACTAAAAGCGACATATTAAAGTCATGACACAACTACTTGGTAAGTAGTGGCCAGTATACCTTACAAACAGAGGACTCCACCAGCTTAAATATGTGCTTTAGTGTGAGTCATAGGTAATGAGTCATAGCCCACATATCCATCAGGAGATATGATACACGTGTGGTAAAAAAGGGCCCATACTCTGGTGAGAACAGGACTTTTATCTAGAAGGTATGACACACAGTTAAATGCAGCCAGAGAAAGGAATTCTCTAGAAGGTATTTGACACACAGTCTAAAATGCAGCCAGAGAAAGGAGTCTCTCAGAAGGTATGGCACACAGTCTAAAATGCAAGCCAGAGCAAGGGAAGGACGGAAGGATGACTAAAAGAAGGATAGAGTTTCAGTAGTGATATAGTGCTCAGCACAATATACAGATCGCAGCAGACTCGTCTTGTACTATTAATAATCAGAGCTGTGACAACGTAGATCTATCACGATTTACAATAGTGATGTCTTGCTTGGGTCGGCCTCTCTCTCACCTGTATCTTTGTTGTGTTTGCGACCTCGATTGGTGCTCTCCTAGGTGTGGCGATCATTTGAGCTCTGTTTATCACTAGATTAGTGTAAAGCAATATCACGTCTTGACAAAGCAGGAGAAAGACACGAGGGCTCCCTGGACTGACTCACAGACACGGTATTGCAGTAGCCACATATGATGTATTGTTGGCTCTATGTCCACGCACGCGAGCAAGCACGCACGCGACGCAACGCTATACTCGAGCACGCACGCACGCACCAAAACAAACACCACATCTGCACTAATGGAAATGTCCTGTGTGCCAACGTTCCATTAGATGCTCGAGGTCCAAATCAGAAAAAGAGCATATTCAACAATGGAGCCAGGAATTGTCTCGGTGTACATACTGTCTTGGGCCGTGCTAACAGGCATTCATTTACTTCACAATCATTTAATAATATTACATGAAATTTCATAACACTTTTCACAACACATTAAAAGTTTGTTTTTTTTGCGTCCCTCAGGCCACTAATATATATTATAACGATGCATCTATGCATTCTTTCTTTAGTGCTGGAAGGACATTTTGAGAACTTTTGTTTCACGCTCTGGCTAAGTCGTTTCAGACAACTTACACACAAAAAAGCAACTACATAAAACGTGTATGCAAAAGTGCCTTAGATATTAAACATGACACAAAGCAACACAACAGGCAAGTATGCCTACTGATGAACACAGTTAAAATGTCCAATGCCAATGAACTCATATGCTGCTGACAGAGTTGCATCTAATAGAGCATTGTGTGATTTCATCAGGACTCTCAGAGAGAGAAATGTAACAATGAAAGGTGTGATTGTTCACTTGGATTCGGTCCTCACTGACTTTAGTATTGACTCACGCAAACCATACACTGGTAATGTGTGATTTAATTTAAAATGCATGATGGTTAAATATTGAATATTGCAGATGTGTGAGGCTGCCAGCAATGCTGTGAGGTGAGATGAGAGGCGGTAATGGGAAGGATATGATTGGCTGAAGCCTGAGTTGCAGCCCCTTGTATCGTTGCTGTGTGCGTATGTGCTATTGTGTTTGTCTGAATGGTGTGCGTGTTGGCTGAGTGTGTGCGTGTGTGTGGTTGAGGCCCAATGCATTAACCCTGCCTGCAGCAATAGTAAATAAAATAACAGGTGATTCCCACCCTGTTGTGCCATGGCTGTGTTTGAAGTGCACAATTACACCTACCCTTGTTAATCTAACCACTCTTAACACCCTGGGATAGTCCAAGAGATGGTCACAGTCTGACTACTGACTCGGCTCCAGTATGTACTGATGGTCCAGTTGATACTGAGGGTACAGTATGCTACTGATGGTCAGTCTGATAGATTCGAGGTCCAGTCGGTACTATACTGCCATTCTATCTAAGTCAAATAATAGAAAGGCATCTGGACATTAGAAGAATCTGCCATAAAAGCAAAGAGTTGCGGGATATTCGAACAGTCATGTCCAGACCATCTAAAATGACTTGGATTTAGGCTTCCACTTTCTTTGAAGACCTCTAGAACAGGTGATGCACTTCTAGCATTTCAGAGTAACACACCAACCAGAGCTCTCCAAGCAACTAGAACGTTTGAAATCAACTTTCCCACATCGGAAAATGTGACGAACTTGTGACTAGAAC
>NC_052309.1:82302806-82332806 GCF_016432855.1 Salvelinus namaycush
TCTATCTCTCCTGCTCTTCCTCTTCTATCTCTCCTTCTCTACCTCTCCTTCTCACCCTCTCCTCTTCTATCTCTCCTTCTCTTCCTCTCCTTCTCACCTTCTCCTCTTCTATCTCTCCTTCTCACCCTCTCCTCTTCTACATCTCCTTCTCACCCTCTCCTCTTCTATCTCTCCTTCTCTACCTCTTCTTCTCACCCTCTCCTCTTCTATCTCTCCTTCTCTACCTCTCCTTCTCACCCTCTCCTCTTCTATCTCTCCTTCTCACCCTCTCCTCTTCTATCTCTCCTTCTCTACCTCTCCTTCTCACCCTCGCCTCTTCTATCTCTCCTTCTCTTCCTCTTCTATCTCTCCTTCTCACCCTCTCCTCTTCTATCTCTCCTTCTCTACCTCTTCTTCTCACCCTCTCCTCTTCTATCTCTCCTTCTCTACCTCTCCTTCTCACCCTCTCCTTCTCTTCCTCTCCTTCTCACCCTCTCCTCTTCTATCTCTCCTTCTCTCCCTCTTCTATCTCTCCTTCTCTCCCTCTTCTATCTCTCCTTCTCACCCTCTCCTCTCTCTCCTTCTCTACCTCTCCTTCTCACCCTCTCCTCTTCTATCTCTCCTTCTCACCCACTCCTCTTCTATCACCCCTTCTCTCCCTCTTCTATCTCTCCTTCTCTTCCTCTTCTATCTCTCCTTCTCTTCCTCTTCTATCTCTCCTTCTCTACCTCTCCTTCTCACCCTCTCCTCTTCTATCTCTCCTTCTCACCCACTCCTCTTCTATCACCCCTTCTCTTCCTCTTCTATCTCTCCTTCTCACCCTCTCCTCTTCTATCTCTCTTTCTCACCCTCTCCTTTTCTATCGCTCCTTCTCTACCTCTCCTTCTCACCCTCTCCTCTTCTATCTCCCCTTCTCTACCTCTCCTTCTCACCCTCTCCTCTTCTATCTCTCCTTCTCACCCTCTCCTCTTCTATCTCTCCTTCTCTACCTCTCCTTCTCACCCTCTCCTCTTCTATCTCTCCTTCTCACCCTCTTCTATCTCTCCTTCTCACCCTCTCCTCTTCTATCTCTCCTTCTCTACCTCTTCTTCTCACCCTCTCCTCTTCTATCTCCCCTTCTCTACCTCTCCTTCTCACCCTCTCCTCTTCTACCTCTCTTTCTCACCCTCTCCTTTTCTATCGCTCCTTCTCTACCTCTCCTTCTCACCCTCTCCTTCTCTACCTCTCCTTCTCACCCTCTCCTCTTCTACCTCTCCTTCTCTTCCTCTTCTATCTCTCCTTCTCACCCTCTCCTTCTCTACCTCTTCTTCTCACCCTCTCCTTCTCTACCTCTTCTTCTCACCCTCTCCTCTTCTATCTCCCCTTCTCTACCTCTCCTTCTCACCCTCTCCTCTTCTACCTCTCTTTCTCACCCTCTCCTTTTCTATCGCTCCTTCTCTACCTCTCCTTCTCACCCTCTCCTCTTCTATCTCTCCTTCTCACCCACTCCTCTTCTATCACCCCTTCTCTTCCTCTTCTATCTCTCCTTCTCTACCTCTTCTTCTCACCCTCTCCTCTTCTATCTCCCCTTCTCTACCTCTCCTTCTCACCCTCTCCTCTTCTACCACCCCTTCTCTTCCTCTTCTATCTCTCCTTCTCACCCTCTCCTTCTCTACCTCTCCTTCTCACCCTCTCCTCTTCTATCTCTCCTTCTCTTCCTCTTCTATCTCTCCTTCTCTTCCTCTCCTTCTCACCCTCTCCTCTTCTATCTCTCCTTCTCACCCTCTCCTCTTCTATCTCTCCTTCTTTACCTATCCTCTTGTATCTCTCCTTCACAGGGAAATGTGTTGTGAACAGCTCTTACCTCTAACTCAGACATCCACATTAACCTTATACTAATGTCAATTAAAGATGTGCAATTACTGTCATTTTGAGTTATTTCATGGTAGGGTTTGAGCGCTAGAGAAAGGAACCCGAGACTGTGACAAGTTAGCCATCATCTCAACGTTCTCTCTCCTCTGCAATCACTACACAGCATCTCTCAGTAAATAGAGGAGAGACTCAGTGGACAGACATGTGGAGTAGGCCTCTCCAAACCCTCCACTATCTTTCCAATCTACTGTAAGCCAGACCCGCCCCAGTGATGCAGCATTACTGATATGACTGGCATTACTGTCATTACTTTCACTCCAGAATTGTCTGCTTATCTCGTGTTTGATACATTCACCTTTATAATTCCGAATAGACTTGCCCAGAACTGGCTGAGAGTTTGGGTTTCGAGGGGTGGACACTTCGCTAGTCTCTAGTCACTTCGCTAGTCTCTAGTCACTTCGCTAGTCTATATATTCTAACACGTCTCCCCCCAGAACTCAATCGAGCATCTGGCGCATAATACAACATTTTAGTTCTGGGTGTCCGAGATGAAAGATGATACAGTAACATGTCTTGTGTTGAGCAATTTAACTACAAACCCCACGATGCCTTGTATTTCCTGCCACAGAAAAAGCTCCCTCTGACAGCTCTGTCCCAGGCCATGCAGGATGGAGGAAGCCAGCTGGGGGAGGAGTCACTGATTGGGTGAGTGTGGAGCAATGACAGCAGACATACGTATATGGATCCGGTTTCCCAGGTACAATGGAGATTCTCCATGCTTCTTAGTCCAAGACCAGGCTACATCTGGGTTTGGGAAACCAGACAATGATATCTGTGGTTTGAACATGGTTTCTACATGTTTAACATGCGGATTCAGAAAGATTCAGTTGAGAAAGTTAGTCCATAAGCACAGAACATGATCAGATTCCAGGACTAAACTAGTGAGAGTTATACAGGGATGGATATGGTTGTTTAAAAGTCCCCAAATATGTTAGTGGTATTCCTACATTACCTATTACTCTCAGCTTTAGGATTGATAATGCAGTGATAATGGTGTGTCTCTCTCTCTCTCTCCTCTTTCTCTCTGTTTATCTGTGTATATGTGTCTTTACGCGTGCGTGTCTTTACGCGTGTGTGTGTGTGTGTGTGGCAGTAAGATGATGGATGTGTGTGGGGAGGCAGAGAGCAGACTAGCGTCTGAGCTGATGCAACACGAGGTCCAGCTAGAGAGAGACATCCTCGAACCTCTCAACCAGCTAGCAGAGGTGACCACCAACACTCTCCATATCTTACCCTGGCATTGATAACACTGAGCATGCCAATGGTCATACTAATGATAATGACACCATTTATGATCACTCCTATACCTACCCAGGTGGACATTCCCAACATCCTGAGACAGAGGAAACAGCTGGCTAAGCTAGTGCTAGACTATGACTCAGCCAGAGCCAGGTACTGTACTAGAACCCCAGAGCCAGGTACTGGACTAGAACCCCAGAGCCAGGTACTGGACTAGAACCCCAGAGCCAGGTACTGGACTAGAACCCCAGAGCCAGGTACTGGACTAGAACCCCAGAGCCAGGTACTGGACTAGAACCCCAGAGCCAGGTACTGGACTAGAACCCCAGAGCCAGGTACTGCACTAGAACCCCAGAGCCAGGTACTGCACTAGAACCCCAGAGCCAGGTACTGCACTAGAACCCCAGAGCCAGGTACTGCACTAGAACCCCAGAGCCAGGTACTGCACTAGAACCCCAGAGCCAGGTACTGGACTAGAACCCCAGAGCCAGGTACTGGACTAGAACCCCAGAGCCAGGTACTGGACTAGAACCCCAAAAATAAAGCTATGCCAAATACATTTTCTTATTTTGCAAACGTTGTATGTGCATTTGTCAAGTAAAAATCTATGTTCACATAGATGAGACAAAGTTCCACATCTCCATTATATTTTATTTTTGTTCCAGGTGGTTGCAGGCAAGCAAGTCTATTCACTTTTCCACAAACTACCAGGCCACTGTCGCCAAGGTTGAGACTCTCAAAGACGAGATGGACGAGGCCCTGAACAAAGTGGAGATGTGTAAGGTACTGTATGTTGTATTCATTCAAGTCTAGTTAGAATTTTTCAATGAAAAGGAACTGGTCACTCGCTAGCAAAATACATACTGTAGTAACAAGACTGGAGAAAAGCTGTTGGTTTATAGATTGATTTGGGATAAAAACAGAACAGCTCTTTTTTACAGATTGATTCGCCATATCAAGTGTCTCCACTGAAATCATGTCAACGTGTATTTACTTTCATAGTGTATTGAACTGATATCATTTATAATATGTAATGTATTGTATAACCAAATGTGCACATACAGCAGAGGATGTAATGGTGGGCAAAGTGGGAGAATTAGGTTTCCAGGGAATTCTGCAGGTTTACAGCACTATGAAAAACTCTCAGTATAATGGAAAGTCTAGGGACAGTACAGGGCAGCATGAGAGCACACACTCCTGGTATTCCTAGATGACCTTGAGAAATTGGGAATACCTTCCTGCTCTAATGACTGGAGGTAAAGTTGAAAAGATGGCGTCATATTCCAGCTAAGGCTTCTTAATCATGACAGGATCATATCTGATGACCTGGCTGAACAGAGGGTTATTGTGACAGGGGTATGAACAGAGGGTTATTGTGACAGGGGTATGAACAGAGGGTCATTGTGACAGGGGTATGAACAGAGGGTCATTGTGACAGGGGTATGAACAGAGGGTTATTGTGACAGGGGTATGAACAGAGGGTTATTGTGACAGGGGTATGAACAGAGGGTTATTGTGACAGGGGTATGAACAGAGGGTTATTGTGACAGGGGTATGAACAGAGGGTTATTGTGACAGGGGTATGAACAGAGGGTTATTGTGACAGGGGTATGAACAGGAGGTTATTGTGACAGGGGTATGAACAGAGGGTCATTGTGACAGGGGTATGAACAGAGGGTTATTGTGACAGGGGTATGAACAGAGGGTTATTGTGACAGGGGTATGAACAGAGGGTTATTGTGACAGGGGTATGAACAGCGGGTTATTGTGACAGGGGTATGAACAGAGGGTTATTGTGACGGGTATGAACAGAGGGTTATTGTGACAGGGGTATGAACAGAGGGTTATTGTGACAGGGGTATGAACAGAGGGTTATTGTGACACGGGTATGAACAGAGGGTTATTGTGACAGGGGTATGAACAGGAGGTTATTGTGACAGGGGTATGAACAGAGGATTATTGTGACAGGGATATGAACAGAGGATTATTGTGACACGGGTATGAACAGAGGGTTATTGTGACAGGGGTATGAACAGAAGGTTATTGTGACAGGGGTATGAACAGAGGGTTATTGTGACAGGGGTATGAACAGAGGGTTATTGTGACAGGGGTATGAACAGAGGGTTATTGTGACGGGTATGAACAGAGGGTTATTGTGACAGGGGTATGAACAGAGGGTTATTGTGACGGGTATGAACAGAGGGTTATTGTGACAGGGGTATGAACAGAGGGTTATTGTGACAGGGGTATGAACAGAAGGTTATTGTGGCAGGGGTATGAACAGAGCCTGACATACATGTTATTAGGGCTATGTTATTAAAGGGTCATGACTGTGCTGTCAGTTACCTTTACATGCTATTCACATTGTCAGGTTCAATGTTCTGGTTCAATGATCCAGAGGGATACTAAAGAAAGCAGGCTAGATGTATTAATCACAATGGGTGTTGCAGCTTCAAGACAAGATACAACGTCACAAGCACATTTATCTATAACCTCCAACTAGGCCCCCTTTCCCAAACAGACCCCCCCCCCCTTCTGTGTCTAGGATGAACAATCAATCTCTGTGGTGTAGACCCAATCAAAAGTGGGTCCACACCACATTTGGAGGGGCAAAATGCTGATGTTCATGGTCCTTCCTCAGGACCAGCTGTCTGCTGACATGTATAACTTCTCCTCCAAGGAGGGAGACTACGCCCGCTACTATGTTATTGTGAGTATTCTTCACCTGACTACATCATAACATCAGCATTTCCTTCAGATCACATTTGACCCACATTAGCTCATCATTTGAAATGTTACATTAACAGTAGGGTAGTATTGGATTGAATAACTTTCTTTCCCCCCATGGAATTTAAGGTGCGGCATTTGGAATAAATTGAATGTGATACAATATAAATGTGTGTGATGTCATGTGAATGTGTGTGATGTCATGTGAATGTGTGTGATGCCATGTGAATGTGTGTGATGCCATGTGAACGTGTGTGATGCCATGTGAATGTGTGTGATGCCATGTGAATGTGTGTGATGCCATGTGAATGTGTGTGATGCCATGTGAATGTGTGTGATGCCATGTGAATGTGTGTGATGCCATGTGAATGTGTGTGATGCCATGTGAATGTGTGTGATGCCATGTGAATGTGTGTGATGCCATTGTGAACGTGTGTGATGCCATGTGAATGTGTGTGATGCCATGTGAATGTGTGTGATGTCATGTGAATGTGTGTGATGCCATGTGAATGTGTGTGATGCCATGTGAATGTGTGTGATGCCATGTGAATGTGTGTGATGCCATGTGAATGTGTGTGATGCCATGTGAATGTGTGTGATGCCATGTGAATGTGTGTGATGCCATGTGAATGTGTGTGATGCCATGTGAATGTGTGTGATGCCATGTGAATGTGTGTGATGTCATGTGAATGTGTGTGATGCCATGTGAATGTGTGTGATGCCATGTGAATGTGTATCAGTTGGTAGAGGCCCAGGCTGACTACCACAGGAGGTCTCTGGCTGCTCTGGAAGGAGTCCTGCCGACCATACAGGCACAGAACGGTAAAGGAAACCTTAGTGAATCAAAACCTGTTAACAATTATCTTGATAAAATAGAAAACATTAATGTTCTTCCCCTGCAAGAATAAATTCAGCTGAATGTTGATTCAAAATGCTTTCTCACTTCATGCAATGAATGTTCTGACTGCATCACCTTGGTCAGATATGTTTGACCTCTAACCAGTAGTCTCTTTCATTTCAAAGCCAGTATTCACAAAGCACAGACAACTTTTCATGTCATGTTAAGTAGGATACCAAGTCTGATAAAGGTTTGTTATAAAAAGAGAAAATCTCAAGTGACTTACCTGCATCGGTTTGTTATGTCTTGGCTCTTCATGGCCTTAGCAGTAAAACAAAGAGGTGCTAATGAGCAGTTCTCTCTGACTTAATGAAATAGGAATTAGATTGAATCAGGTTAAATTAGATTTGAGTGAAAATGGCTCTATTGTCTTAACATCTACAGTCACATCTGGGCCCGTATCCCCCTGTCCGTATAAAGCTGATTCATTATGAACTGAAAGGCTAAACTGATCCTAGATCAGCAGTCCTACTCTGAGCGCTTTTTGAATAGAGGCCCTGGTCTCACTCTGGAACAGATCAATTAATGACATGTGCTAAGATGCAGTTGGTTATTAGTGAGCAATCGGTTAGTCTGTTAGTCGTGCTCTGAAATGACAGGAATAACCTAGCAGTGAGAACAGAATCTTTGTTTCCACACATACTGTTCATGATAATGAAACTGACCTACGCTGGCGGCCATGTTGTGCCCTGTGTACAGACTCATGGATGGAGAAGCCTGCGTACGGCACGGCTCTGGAAGAGCACCTGAAGAGGAGTAACCGTGAGATCGCCCTGCCCTTAGAGGCCTGTATCATGATGCTCCTGGAGACTGGCATGAAGGAGGAGGTAACCATGACGATGATGAGGAAAAGAATGGACTAGCGCAGGGTTCATCAACTAGATCTTTTCTTGAGTGGATGGTCAGGGGGACAGAATATAATTACAAATCATTTGTAGATGGCAAATTGACCGCAAGAAGCCCATACAGATATAATATTGGACTAAAACATAAGAATTTCAAACCTTGCTTACATTTGTATAGGATCAATTGCAGTATATCTCTCCATTATGTGTGGGAATAGTTTGGAACAGATTTCCAAAATGAAAAGCACTTGGAGCTGATTTGCTGGTGTTTTTACAGTCTTTCAGGTCCAACAAAAAACTTGGGGGGACAATTCAAATAATGTGGACCGCCAGTTGGGTAACCCTGGGCTAGCGTTTTTATAGTGCTTCTCACTAGGTCTCAATGCACTGCTAGTTATTGAGGGTAAGTCACCCTATCCATATCTAATGTGTAGCAAACTACCCACTCCTTTATGATCAAAACCAACATGTTACAGACAGAAGACTAGGCAATTGCCATTTCACACACATGCTGAGTAAGAGCCTACGGTCTGGTACTGATGACATCTGTGGTCTGGTTCTTTGTTTGGTTAACCAGCCTCGTGCCTTGGAGGGAAGTTTTCAACTGTAACGCTTTAGTTTCTTTTCTTTTTATACAGACAGAACTGTTGTTGCAAATATCTTTCGCTCAACCTCAAACACTCGTATCTCTAGATGTGAAATGATGGTATCTATTTTCTCTCTCCTTCCTTGTCTCAGTCATACCCAAACCAGACGGCCTTCTCTAATATTAGAACAGAAAGTAGACATCCATTTCCCCCTCAAAGAGCTTCTCAATTCAATGCAAATTGGCATTTTTCCTCATGTATATTTGTATCTGACCGTGGTTAGTTTGTTGAACCAGTTCTAATTTGCTATGAAGAAAAAAACATTTGTAAACTTTAAGACTTTAAAACTGTATTTCTCTCTTCTCAGGGTTTGTTCCGAATCGCTGCTGGGGCCTCCAAACTAAAGAAGCTGAAGGCAGCCCTGGACTGTTCCACCTCCCAGTTAGAGGAGTTTTACTCCGACCCCCATGCTGTAGCTGGTATGACCCATTTCCCTTTTATAACTCATTAAAGTTGTTTTCGTTCCCCTTTACTCTCAATAGTCTATGCAGGGGTTGAATTTGGGGGTGCAGAGTAGAAGACAATACAATCTGCAATCTTTGGATTTGAGACCGTATTCAGTCCAGTGGGAATGGTGTATATTTGAGTTGAAAATGATCATGTATCCTGCCATGCCCTCCAACGAACCATCAAACAGGCAAAGCGCCAACACAGGGCTAAGATTGAATCCAGGCTCCGACACTCGTCTTATGTGGCAGGGCTTGCAAACTATTACAGACTACAAAGGGAAGCACAGCCGCTAGCTGCCCAGTGACACAAGCCATCCAGACGAGCGAAATCACTTCTATGATCACTTTGAGGCAAGCAATACTGAGGCATGCATGAGAGCATCAGCTGTTCCGGACGACTGTGTGATCACGCTCTCCGTAGTCGATGTGAGTAAGACCTTTATTAAACAGGTCAACATTCACAAGGCTGCAGGGCCAGACGGATTACCAGGACGTGTGCTCCGGGCATGTGCTAAACAACTGGCAGGTGTCTTCACTGACATTTTCAACTTGTCCCTAATTGAGTCTATAATACCAACATGTTTCAAGCAGACCACCATAGTTCCTGTGCCCAAGAACACTAAGGCAACCTGCCTAAATGACTACAGAACCGTAGCACTCACGTCCGTAGCCATGAAGTGCTTTGAAAGGCTGGTAATGGCTCACATCAACACCATTATCCTAGAAACCCTAGACCCACTCCAATTTGCATACCGCCCAAACAGATCCACAGATGATGCAATCTCTATTGCACTCCACACTGCCCTTTCCCACCTGGACAAAAGAAACACATACGTGAGAATGCTATTCATTGACTACAGCTCAGGATTCAACACCATAGTACCCTCAAAGCTCATCACTAAGCTAAGGACCCTGGGACTAAACACCTCCCTCTGCAACTGGATCCTGGACTTCCTGACGGGCCGCCCCCAGGTGGTGAGGGTACGTATCAACACATCTGCCATGCTGATCCTCAACACTGGAGTCCCTCAGGGGTGCGTGCTCAGTCCCCTCCTGTACTCCCTGTTCACCCACGACTGTGTGGCCCGGTACGACTCCAACACCATCATTAAGTTTGCAGACAACACAACAGTGGTAGGCCTGAACACCGACAACGACGAGACAGCCTATGGGAGGAGGTTAGAGACCTGGCTGGGTGGTGCCAGAATAACAACCTCTCCCTCAACGTAACCAAGACTAAGGAGATGATTGTGGACTACAGGAAAAGGAGGACCGAGCGCGCCCCCATTCTAATCGATGGGGCTGTAGTGGAGCAGGTTGAGAGCTTCAAGTTCCTTGGTGTCCACATCACCAACAAACTAGAGTGATCCAAGCACACCAAGACAGTTTGTAAAGAGCGCACGACAAAGCCTATTCCCCCTCAGGAAACTAAAAAGATTTGGCATGGGTCCTGAGATCCTCAAAAGGTTCTACAGCTGCAACATCGAGAGCATCCTGACTGGTTGCCTCACTGCCAGGTATGGCAACTGCTCGGCCTCCGACTGCAAGGCACTACAGAGGGTAGTGCGTACGGCCCAGTACATCACTGGGGCCAAGCTTCCTGCCATCCAGGACCTCTATACCAGGCGGTGTCAAAGGAAGGCCCTAAAAATTGTCAAAGACCCCACCCTTCCCAGCCATAGACTGTTCTCTCTACTACCGCATGGCAAGCGGTACCGGAGTGCCAAGTCTAGGACCAAAAGACTTCTCAACAGCTTTTACCCCCAAGCCATAAGACTCGTGAACAGGTAATCAAATGGCTACCCGGACTATTTGCATTGTGTGTGGTGTGTGTGTGTATGAGAAACAGAGTAGCAGCAGTGTAAAGAGGGGTTGGGACACACATACCTACATGTACATACTACCTCAATTAGCCCGACAAACCAGTGCCTGTATATAGCCTCGTTGCTGTTATTATTCACTGTCTTTTTTACTGTTGTTTTTTTATTTTTTTTATATTGTTCACCTAATACCTATTTTTTTACTTAAAAATTGCACTTTTGGTTAGGGCCTGTAAGTAAGCAAATACCTGTTGTATTTGGCACACGTGACAAATAAACTTTGATTTGATTTTAGGGGGACAGTCCCACTACTTCCAAAAGCACAATTGAACCCCATTCAGTTCATGTACTATAATGCACCATATTTGTGGTTGTGTTGTCCGTGTCTCTGTCCAGGAGCTCTGAAGTCCTACCTCAGAGAGCTGCCTGAACCCCTTATGACCTTCGCACTGTATGATGAGTGGACACAAGCCTCCAAGTAAGAATACTACGATTCACTGTCCACAAATACACTGGAGAATATACTCATCACACTCTGCAGTGAAACACTTTTCAAGACCATGCTCGTATTCACTAGGCACAAAACAGAAGAAAACGGACCAAAACGTGGATTTGGCAAATAAGAAATCATTTTTTGCGTTTTCCGTTGCAAAGCGTTTTGCTATGGTGTGCCCTAATGAATACAACCCAAACCCAACAAGTGTTTATTATATTGAAACATTGTACCATCTTATTTGGGTATGTAATGTTGTGTTGTACAGTGTGTCTGACCCAGACAGGAGACTTCAGGCTTTGTGGGTGGCATGTGACGGTTTGCCAAAGAACCACAAGGCCAACTTTAGGTGAGTGTCAATGTTGGAAACATATAATCGTCCACCATTCGAATTATATGCTCCCAAAAGTGATTTATTTATGAGATGCACACAAGGTCTATGGTTCAATCCCCCATTGGGATTTTGTTTGCAGGTATCTGGTAAAGTTCCTAGCCAAGCTGGCCCAGGACAGTGAGGTGAATAAGATGACTCCCAGTAACATCGCCATAGTGCTGGGACCCAACCTGCTCTGGTCCAAGACTGAGGGGTGAGCAATACACATCCATCCCATGCATCAAAAAGAAAGGACCAAGGCACTCTTCATATAATTCATAACAATTCCTTTATTTGTATGGCATGTTCAATGGAAACAAAGATAACACATTTAAAATCTTTGTTTCCAAGTGCCTTGGTCCTCCTTTCCTTTTGATGACCCATTTACCCCTTTTACCAAAGAGCACCTTCTGTCTACAAAACACGACCGTTGTGTACCTTAGCAGTGCTTCCCTGTCTTCTTATTTCTACAAATCCATCCCCTGCATTTGAGTTAAACAATTAGCATTGGTAGTGTTGTACAGTACATACACAGTAGTTAATTTAGCTTGATGTTTCATTGATCTTGATGTCTGTCTCTCCCCCTCTGTCCTCAGGACTCTGGCAGAGATGGCTGCTGCTACCTCGGTCCATGTGGTGGCCATCATAGAACCCATCATCCAGCACGCTGACTGGTTCTTCCCAGATGGTAAGAGACCTCTACTTGAACCTGGGAGGGATTGTGTTACAGAAAGTCTTTATCTAAGTGACTATGTTACTCCTAAGTTACTCCTCACGCGACATAGAACAGGAAATGCCTGTTGTCTTTTTTGCTGACCTCTGTGTTTCACTTCTCACCAGACGTGGACTTTAACGTGTCGGGCATGTTCGTGGCCATGACCCCTGAACCTGACCCAGGCCCTTTCGAGAGGCGACGCCCCGGAAGCCTGGTGGACGGGGACACTCCCCGCAAAGACAGGTACCTGTCCTACCCCCGTAGCAGCCCCCGTAGCAGCCCAGGTCTCAGCACCCATCCCCGGACACTGACCAGGCAGGAGTCCAAGGGGGCCGTCTCAGCCCTCTATGTAGTGGCTGACGAGTCCATCACAGTCAGAGAAACGCCCGCTGGGGAGCAGGAACAGCCAATCCACTGCCTTCTTAATAAAGTCCAAGCTATACCCTAGGAGACAGTTTGTGAATCCATAATCCCACTTTGTGAAAGTCCATTCCAATTCCAATGTGTTTGTGTGTGTTTTAACACTACAGTATTACCGATATGTAAGATGATTGTAGAAACAAACCAATAAAATGTGTGTTTAAACTGAGGCCAGCGGTGAACGTGATGAATAAGCACACTTTCTCACTGAGAATTGTTCTTAAATGTAACACATTGTTTCAGGAGATATAAGGATTAACCCTCACTTGTCTTGAATTGAATCACACTTTTATCAAGCTGTGTCACCATTTTGAAATGCGAAACAATGTTTAACACTTTGAACCTCTTATATGCCACCTCTATTAAAGCCTAGGTTTTAGGTTACTGGTTGTGTGTTTTGTCACTCTATTCTGTTGTCAAGCTGTAAGAAATGGCAGGAGCTCAAAGTTCACTAGTTCAAAGGTCACTTGAACTAGAATCATGTGATCTCTGCTTCAGCAATGGCCTTTGGTTAATACCTCATTCTTCTCTCTCTCTCTCTCTCTCTCTGGAGCGGTCTCTCTTTTAACTGTCTTTCTGTATCAGTCCCTGTCTCTGTCTCTTTGTCTCTGTCTCTGTCTTTCTGTCTCTCTCCTCTCTGTCTCTCTGTGTCTGTCTCTCTCCTCTCTGTCTCTCTCCTCTCTGATGTTGTCATTGGTGTGTCTTCACCCCTCACTCTCTCCCCTCTCCCCCCTGTATAGCCCCGCTCCTAACAAACTGGGTGACCCCACCCCCACCCCACGTAGAGCTGCCACTCTAAATAGAAAACAGCACCATCATGCCTCTTCGCCCGCCTTCCAGCCCCCTCTACCACCGCCAGAGGCTGGAGGCGTCCCCCAGACCCAGCCTGTGGCTGAGCCCCAGACCCAGGAGCAAACTCTGTGTGGGAGTACGGAGGCTGGCCAGCCTGGCCTGGCTGGGGGTGGTGGTGGTGGTGGTAGTGGGGGTCAAGGTCAGGGTGGGGCACCAGAGGTCCAGGTGGCCACAGGGCAGCAGCCTCTGCCTCTTACCCAGCACAGCGCTGAGGAGAGCAGGTAAGGAGGAAGCAGAAACTGAGTCCCTCCCCTCCCGTCACCAATCAGCCAAACAGAAACCAGAAGGTTGTGCGCCGCCCTGCTGTCGATCCTGATTGATCAACCTACAGCTACTCACTCTGTCATTGACCGTTATGTGTTTGGTTGTCCCATATTGTTCCCTTTATGTTCTATGCAAGCTGATACTGTGTGTTGTAATCACACCCAATGAAATCAAGTACGCTGTAAATCAAACCGATGTCCCAAAACCAATGATTTAGCTGTTTATTGAAAGGCCTCTCCTAGTGATCCAGGAAGCAGCTTTGTGATTGGAGCTTGTCTATTGTCCTATCCCTTCCCAGACAGGGTGCTTGTCCTGCCTTCCTAAATATTTGTCTGTCCGGACCGTTCATGTGGCTGTCTGTTGGTCAGCCCTCCCCAAGCATGCATACCTGTCTGCTTTGGCGTTTCATGTAGTTGTCTAATGTTTGCCCCAAACTCTTGACTCACAGCTCTATGGTTTACCATGCTGGTATCATCCCAAGCAGGCTTGGTACTCCTGCTCTGGTTATCCTCAATGCATGTGCAACTGTAATTAGTTTCCTTGAATGAACTTCCCGTGTTTCCTGTAGTGTTTTTGCATCTGTTTTGTGTCAGTTGGAAACACACTGTGATTTGAGAGACATAATTGTCCATGTTATGATTTGACTCATGTAACTGTCACTGTAATTTTTCTTATACATGATTGCCAAGGAAGTGACTAACTTGACCTGTGATGCAGTTTTTGCATGTCATCACTTTGATTGAGACCTGGCTTGTAGACTGACAGGTGACAGTGGGTTTGTCCTGTATCTCCACAGCCCTGGCCATGACCCCACCTCCACCCCCCCTCCCCTGAGGAACGGGGGCTCCCAGCTCACCGTGGGGACGCCCCACTCCCAGGCAGGATGCAGGGGTCCCAGCCCCCACATTGGACGCAGAGGTGAGAGAACACACTCTGACCACCCAACACCCTCTGGTAGTTTCCACTTAAGAGACTGACACAACGTATTTCAAATAGTATATCCCATTTAGCAGACACTTTCATCCACAACGACTTAGTCCTGCATACATACATGGGTGGTGCCGGGAATCGAACCAACTATCCTGGCGTTGCAAGCACCATTTTCTACCAACTGAGCTACAGAGGACCACAATAGCATCAATCAAATCAGACAGAAAGCTCAGACCTTTTTAACTCACGTACTTATCAGTGCTTTGATCAGTGTGATTTCATAGTTTAAATACATGGTTTTATTGTGTCTTCCCCAGGTACTAAGAAGCAAGCCCCTGCCCCACCCAAACAAGCCAACCCCTTTGTAGCTAATGTCTCCACCCTTGGCCACAGTCCCGCGTCTAACAACCCCTACCCCCTCATCGCTCCACGACGCCACTCTGGTAAAGAAACCCCCCTCCACGCCCCCAGCCACCCGCCCCCACAGCCCCCACAAGCCCCCCAGTCTCAGGGGGAGTCAGACCCCTCTCCGCCTCACACCCCCACACCCCCTAGCACCCCTCCTCACGATGGTCCAACCTCCACCCCCTTCACCCCTCTATCCTCCTTCCACTCTGGCTCCCTCCCTCGCCCCACCAGGCCGGCTCCGAAGCCACGCTCCCGACCTACAGTTCCCCCGCCCCGTCAGCCGCCCACCAATGACGACAGCAACGGGACCTGCGGCTCCGCCTCCAAGGTCATCACCGGTAAAGTTACAGTCCATCCTTTCCCAATCCAAACTACTCATGACTATAACGGATATTAAACTGTCATGACACAAACTACTCATGACTATAACGGATATTAAACTGTCATGACACAAACTACTCATGACTATAACGGATATTAAACTGTCATGACACAAACTACTCATGACTATAACGGATATTAAACTGTCATGACACAAACTACCCATGACTATAACGGATATTAAACTGTCATGACACAAACTACCCATGACTATAACGGATATTAAACTGTCATGACACAAACTACTCATGACTATAACGGATATTAAACTGTCATGACACAAACTACTCATGACTATAACGGATATTAAACTGTCATGACACAAACTACCCATGACTATAACGGATATTAAACTGTCATGACACAAACTACTCATGACTATAACGGATATTAAAATGTCATGACACAAACTACTCATGACTATAACGGATATTAAACTGTCATGACACAAACTACTCATGACTATAACGGATATTAAACTGTCATGACACAAACTACTCATGACTATAACGGATATTAAACTGTCATGACACAAACTACTCATGACTATAACGGATATTAAACTGTCATGACACAAACTACTCATGACTATAACGGATATTAAACTGTCATGACACAAACTACCCATGACTATAACGGATATTAAACTGTCATGACAAACTACTCATGACTATAACGAATATTAAACTGTCATGACAAACTACTCATGACTATAACGGATATTAAACTGTCATGACACAAACTTACTTGGGTAAGCTAGTTGGCCAGTATACCTTACAACAGAGGACTCCATCCAGCTCTCAATATGTGCTGTGTGAGTCATAGGTAATAGAGTCATAGCCCATATCCTATCAGAGATATGATACATCGTGTGGTAAAAAGGGAACATACTCTGGTGAGAAAGGACGTCTCTAGAAGGTATGACACACAGTCTAAAATGCAGCCAGAGAAAGGAAGGACGCAGGGATGACTAAAAGAAGGATAGAGTTTCAGTGTATTATTCACCAATCGGCTCCTATTAGCTTCACATAATAATCAGAGCTGGAAACGAATCTCAACAGAGGAGTTTGTGGGTGTGTGTGGGGGTGGCAGTTTTCCTGGTAGGAACTCTCAAGGTTTCAAGCAGAGCAGGAGGCTCCCTGGCTGACTCAGACACGGTATTGCAGTAGCACATACTGATGTATTGTTGGCTCTATTTCCACACACGCACGCACGCACGCACGCACACACACATCCTGCACTAATGGAAATGTCCTTGTTTGCCAAACGTTCCATTATATTGTCAGAGTCCAAATCAGAAAAAAATGTCCTATTCAACAATGTAGCCAGGAATTTGTCTCGGTGTACGATACTGTCTCTGGGCCTGTGCTAACAGCATTCATTTACTTTCAAATCATTTAAAATATTACATGACATTTCATAACACTTTTCACAACACATTAAGTGTGTGCCCTCAGGCCACTAATATTATATTATACTGCATGTTATCTATGCATTCTTTCTTTAGTCTGGAAGGACATTTTGAGAATCTTTTGTTTCAAGCTCTGGCTAAGTCTGTTTCAGACATAGTTACACAAAAAGCACTACATAAAAAGTGTATGCACAAATGTATTAGATATTAAACAGTGACACAAAGCAAACACAACAGGAAGTCTTCCTACTGTATTAACACAGTTAACTGTCCAACTGCCAATGAAATCATATGCTGCTGACAATGCTAGCTAATCGAGCATTGTGTGATTTCATCAGGACTCTCACAGAGAGAGAAATGTAACAATGAAAGGTGTTTGTTCACTTGGATTCTGGTCTCACTGCCTTTAGTATTGCCTCACGCACACCATACACTGTAATTGTGTTGATTTAATTTAAAATGCATGATGGGTAAATATTGGAATATTGCAGATGTGTGAGCTGCCGCCCTGCCTGTGAGCTGAGATTGAGAGGCAGGTAATGGTAAGGATATGATTGGCTGACGCTCTGAGTTGCAGCCCCTTGCTCTCCGTGTGTGTGCGTATGTGCTCTTGTGTTTGTCTACATGTGTGTGCGTGTCTGCCTGCGTGTGTGCGTGTGTGTGGTTGAGCCCAATGCATTAACCCTGCCTGCCAATAGTAAATAACATACATGTGATTCCCACCCTGTTGTGCCATGGCTGTGGTTGAAGGCTACTTACACCTACCCTTGTTAACTAACCACTCTTAACACCCCTGGGATAGTCCAAGAGATGGTCCAGTCTGATACTGATGGTCCAGTCGGTACTCTACTTCCTATTTCTTATCTAAGTCAAATAATAGAAGGCCTGGACATTAGAATGAATCTGCATAAAAGCAAAGAGTTGTGGGATATTTGAACATTCATGTCCAGACCATCTAAATGACTGGATTTAGCTTCATTTCTTTGAAGCACTCTAGAACCCAGGTGATGCACTTCTAGCATTTCAGAGTAACACACCAACAATACTCTCCAAGCCACTCTGTTATTGAAATCACATTTCAGAGTAACACACCAACAATACTCTCCAAGCCACTCTGTTATTGAAATCACATTTCAGAGTAACACACCAACAATACTCTCCAAGCCACTCTGTTATTGAAATCACATTTCAGAGTAACACACCAACAATACTCTCCAAGCCACTCTGTTATTGAAATCACATTTCAGAGTAACACACCAACAATACTCTCCAAGCCACTCTGTTATTGAAATCACATTTCAGAGTAACACACCAACAATACTCTCCAAGCCACTCTTTTATTGAAATCACATTTCCCACATGGGAAAATGTAACTGTGACTAGAACGTGGCATTCAACTTCCCTGTCATAGTCAAATGTATTTCCTTTTTTATTATATATATAAAAAATTACAATATGACAAATCCTTGGTGTCTTTTCTCCAGTATGCAAAAGTGGCATTCAACTTCCCTGTCATAGTCAAATGTATTTCCTTTTATTTTTTATTATTATATATATATATATATATTTTTTTACAATATGATAAATCCTTGGTGTCTTTTCTCCAGTATGCAGAGTTTGTGTGCTTTCCTTAGGTTTGAGGTGTCTGATGTGGATATGGTCTGTTCGGTGACTGATGTGTGTGCCTCTGTCTGTTCTGTAGAGCTTCTTGCTGCAGACTGATAGTGGTGTACTACAGGGTTAAGGTCGATTGCATCATTTCAGGAAGTGAACTGAAACCGAAAAATCCTAATTGAAAACGATAATTAGCACTTCTCAATTCTTGAACTGGAATTTTAATTTATCTCCTGAATTGGCTAATAAATACCACTTCTCAATTCTTAAACTGAAATGTTCATTTATCCCCTGAATTTGTTAATAAATAGCACTTCTCAATTCTTGAACTGGAATTTAAATTTATCCCCTGAATTGCCTGAATTAAAATGGAATTAATCCTAACCCTAGTAGGCTGTGTTTTGCCTGATTGATCACTTACCTGTCAATCTAAATGTCTTCTGTAGATGCCAGCCTGAACTTGAAGGGGATTGGCCGAGCCCTTATCCCTGAAATTACGGTGGGCATACAAGGGGAGAGCTCTGCTGGTCATGAGCCCGCCCCCTCTCCAACCCCACCCTCGGACCCTGAGATCCAATCAGAGAGCACCAGTCTGTGAAAGCGGGAGGGATCACTCCAACTGACATCACCAAAAAAACATTCTGCCTCTGCCCAATTGGTCAATATGCTAGCCATTCGTCCAATCGCCGTAGTCAGAGTCAGCTCTGAGCCTCTACAGACTGGACCATACAAACTCCCTGTGCTCAATCAATCCAGTGAGCAATAATGTCTGCAACAAACAATCCCTAGCCAACATTACTCTCTACAACAATACAGGGACTAGACAACCTTCTCTAGCTCCAAAATCCAAACTCAACACTGTTGGCACCCACCCAACACCAACACCCTTCCATAAACCATCAACCCTGAACAGTATTGGAACTGGACCACAGGATCACCCCATGTTCATTGAACCTTCAACCTGCTAAACATGATATATATATATATAACCACTGAACTCCAATGCTGGCGAAGCTGTAATGTTATGACCCAGTACCTGGAAGCATCTGATGCAAATCTGAATATACTGTTTCATCGTTGATCTTTGGATCCATTGTAGAATGCTGACATTGAATTGGGGCTGGGTGGGAGGCTAAGCTTGTAAACCTATAAGCTCAGAACTAGTATGTTTGTATTATGCAGCTTTCCTCCCTGTGGTACATTGTATGGTGGTTGTAGGAATGTTTTTTTGAATGGAAATTGCTCATTTGTATACATGTCCTCAATGCATTACCTAAGATTGTCTACAAAACTGCAATTTTGCCCCATTTGAGAACTTTCTTTAATGGTTTTTAATGGGCCAAATAATACAAATGTAATGCAGAAAGTGCTATTGATGAGCAAATATACATGGTGAGCCCAAAGAATCCTATAAAGTGCCCTACTTGATTTGATGAGAGCTCAAGGACCAAAGATGCCAGTTGATTAATAACTACATTTGGTGAGTGTGCTGCTTTGTGTTTCTAATATAAATGTTTTAATAAATAGTTGCCAAGGACCAAATAAGTATCAGTGAGGAGTGCAATTGAAGTAACTGGATTTGTTTCATAGTGTGCCTTCTCCACTCCCAATATTCACCCTGTTTCATAGTGTGCCTTCTCCACTCCCAATATTCACCCTGTTTCATTCGTTTCATAGTGTGCCTTCTCCACTCCCAATATTCACCCTGTTTCATTTGTTTCATAGTGTGCCTTCTCCACTCCCAATATTCACCCTGTTTCATTCGTTTCATAGTGTGCCTTCTCCACTCCCAATATTCACCCTGTTTCATTTGTTTCATAGTATGCCTTCTCCACTCCCAATATTCACCCTGTTTCATTCGTTTCATAGTGTGCCTTCTCCACTCCCAATATTCACCCTGTTTCATTCGTTTCATAGTGTGCCTTCTCCACTCCCAATATTCACCCTGTTTCATTTGTTTCATAGTATGCCTTCTCCACTCCCAATATTCACCCTGTTTCATTTGTTTCATAGTGTGCCTTCTCCACTCCCAATATTCACCTTGTTTCATAGTGTGCCTTCTCCACTCCCAATATTCACCCTGTTTCATTCGTTGTTTTTAACCTGTCTTACCTCAATATACTATAGGACCGAGTTTTATTCAACCCCAATCAAACCATGTGATACATTGTTATTGACAGAGCTGAATTCAAACAAAATAGTCACCCCTGCCAAAAAGGTGTATACCAGTCACAGATTTCCCCTTTAAAAGAAAAGTGATGGATTGGACATTTCCTGCCACAGATTTTTTATTTGAGAAGTTATTTGTTTTGATATCCATTTTGATTTAATTTAGCTCAGGAAATGGACAAGCAACAACCCAACAGAACAATATCCCAGGTTTTATTTTATGATTACTATTCAAATTAAGGATATTATGTTGACAATCTTTAGTGGGTAACTTGGCTTGTCACTATGCTTTCGATTATTGCCTTTTGTTTCACTACATTGCACGTTTTGAATGTGATTTGCGTAGCTTTTTTTCTGCCCGTGTCTTTTCAACCTGAACAAAGATTTTCGATAATGAGTGAATGGAACCTCCACTGTTTGTTCATATTAAAGGAAAATAGTTTTGGGTATTATTACTCCAAATAAAGAAAACAAAACATGACTTAAAACAGTAATAATCCGTGTTTATTCATGTCAGCTGAATACTGAATTTATACTGTATATTCTAATCTAATGGAATGTATACTATTAGTAAGAACTATAATAAATGTAGCATATTAAGAGGCATCATGCCCATTTAAACACTGCCATATAGTAAAGATACAAATTGTCTGAAAGGAACTGGCATAAATAGAATAATATACCAGTTTCATCTGAGGACAAATGTTGACAGCTGCGCCATACAGGGTGCAACATAAATAGGAGGAACTTTTGTACCAATTCCATGGCATAGGGATTATGAACTGGTACAAAAAACTACACTTGATTCAATACTTAGAGTTTTTCAATTTAAATTATTATATAAAATTCTTGCCACCAACAGAATGCCATATATAATGAGGCAACAATCTCAGCTCTGTAGATTTTGCTGCGAAGAGACAGAATCACTAGATAATTTATTCTGGTATTGTCCCTATGTAGCTTGTTTCTGGTCACAGGTTGAGAAATGGTTAAAAAATCACAACATGCACTTAAAATTAACCTTACAAATAGCAGTGTTGGGCTATTTGGAAAACCTTAGTCAGTCAATTAATAATACTCATAGGAAAGGTTTTCATCTTTAGCTCACAATCTGTGCATAATATACGATTAGAAAGATTCAAAAATATTGGGAAAAAATCACAGCACAATTGAAAAATATATGGCACATGGAAACCAAACGAGGGTGGTCTATGGTGATAGGTGGGATTGGCTGAGGGTTGGGATTAAAGCGTTTGGTAATGTATTATTGTTGTGTGACTGCTTTATATAAAAGTATCATGTATGTCAAATGTATGTTCATGTAGCAAAAAAAGCTGTAAAAAAAGCTGAAGATATTTGTCCTCTGAAGAGGGGGGGGTGGTGGAGGGGTTAAAACAACTATACATTGCTATTATACAATAATAAATAACAGCCTGCTGTGACACTTCAGCAGCACTCCTATGATGCTGCAGCAATGGCCAAGCACCACCTGTCCCTGCCAATATCATTGGCTGTTGACAATTCCTCACTAGGCCCAGTAGCCAATGATAAAGACGGCGATGGAGAGGCAGATGATGAGGTTGGCGTCGACCATGTGGCTAAGGCATGGGTCCTCTTCCAGAGAGCTAGCGGGGTCGAGAAGAAGAGGGGGTTGTGGGGCGCTGTCACCCTGCTTCTGCCGCTCCATCCCACACAGCCAGTAGAGGGCGGCCTTCAGCCTGGACTGGCTCCTCACACTGGCTTCTGAGGAGACTGGGGAGAGAGAAGTGTGGGTATATGCGTATGAGCAGTGTTTGACTTGGACTGGAACACACCAGTACTGGCGCCTCAGTTTTGAGTACCGGCATCTTATAGAATATTGCTGTCTTAAAAATATTCCTGCACCTAAATATAAACAGTACTGGCACCCAAAATGAGTGCTGGCACCTATTTCAGTCCACTTCAAGCACTGGGATTGTGAGTATTGAATGAATCATGGTCCTTAGTATTGTTGAAGCAACTTACCAGTATTAACCTACTGCTACCTAAAAAGGGACAACACTACCCACCTTTCCTCTGAAGGTGTGTCTCTCCGTTAGCCTCCTGCTCCCTATCTTCTATCTCGGTCTCTGTAGCACTAGTCACAGTCTCTACTGTCTCTAAAGCTCCACTGCTCTTCTCCACCTTATCAAATCTGGTGAACCAGGTGAGGCGACTGATCTGTTCCGTAGCAACAACACAAACACAGCAACGGTTAGTGATAGGCCATATCGTGCTCACATTTAGAACACTGTCTATCTCAAGTTTATATTTGATTTAGACAGTACTGTAGATGCAAATTCTTAATTTATCACAGTGTCGTTGAAATCAATAGGTTGATTTGTTCAAATACACAATTGCCATCACTATCACTATCAAGATACTGTATTTGAGCTCTGGTTTAGTAGCACTCCCCAGCCTCCACTCACCTGCTCTGGGCTGGGTTTCTCCGTGGCCAGGCTGACCCCCACCACCACCACCAGGGTGAACATAGACAGCATGGTGGAGAAGTAGAGGTAGTGGACATGTTTCACCACATCAGGCCTGCTGTCTTCCTGGTAACACAGTGGTGAGGGATAGATAAAGTCTAGGGCCATCCTCACACCGCCCACCAGTAGGCCCAGGAACAGGCCCCAGAAAGCACCCTGCAGAACACAAAGGAGGGACATTTCATCTCTATATCATCTTTCAATACATCTGATTGGTACTGCAATCTGACTTTTACTGCAATCTGATTGCAAATTGAGTAGAATTTCATTCCTGTAGGTGGAAACCAAGTTCAGCCTATTTTCAGATGCAAACACTTACCTTCACTACAGACACAGTACCAGTCAAATGTTTGGACACACCTACTCATTCCAGGGGTTTTCTTTCTTTGTACTATTTTTTACATTGTAGAATAATAGTGAAGACATCAAAACTATGAAATAACACATATTGAATCGTGTAGAAATCGCAAAATATATTTGAGATTCTTCAAAGTAGCCACCCTTTGCCTTAATGACAGCTTTGCACACTCTTGGCATTCTCTTAACCAGCTTCATGAGGTAGTCACCTGGAATGCATTTCAATTAACAGGTGTGCCGTGTTAAAAGTTAATTTGTGGAATTTCTTTCCTTCTTAATGCATTTGAGCCAGTCAGTTGTGTTGTGACAAGATAGGGCTATCTTCTGTATACCACCCCTATTTGGTAAAAGACCAAGTCCATATTATGGCAAGAACAGCTCAAATAAGCAAAGAGAAACGACAGTCCGTCATTACTTTAAGACACGAAGGTCAGTCAATACGGAACTGTGCAGTCGTAAAAACCATCAAGCGCTAAGATGAAACTGTCTCTCATGAGGACCCCCACAGGAATGGAAGACCCAGAGTTACCTCTGCTGTAGAGGATAAGTTCATTAGTTACCAGCCTCAGAAATTGCAGCCCAAATAAATGCTTCACAGAGTTCAAATAACAGACACATCTCAACATCAACTGTTCAGAGGAGACTGTGTGAATCAGGCCTTCATGGTCAGATTGCTGCAAATAAACCACTACTAAAGTACACCAATAAGAAGAAGAGACTTGCTTGGGCCAAGAAACAGGAGCAATTGACATTAGATCCATGGAAATGTGTCCTTTGAGTCCAAATGTTAGATTTTTGGTTCCAACCGCAGTGTCTTTGTGAGACGCATACTTTCACTACATATACCTTCACTACACACATTTTCACCACACCTTCACTACACATACCTTCACTACACATACCTTCACTGCACATACTTTCACTACATATACCTTCACTACACACATTTTCACCACACCTTCACTACACATACCTTCACTACACATACCTTCACTGCACATACTTTCACTGCACATACTTTCACTACACATACCTTCACTACACTAGACACCTTCACTACCTCACAGACTGTGCTCTGTATTTACACTTCTACCTCTCTCTCTGCCCCGTCTCTCTCGCTCTCTCTCTCTCTCTCCCCAACACACACACACACACACACACACACACACACACACACACACACACAAACACCTTCTCATTGGTCCTCTTCCAGAAGCATCCAGTCAGGAAGACGATGGAAACAGGAGGCTGGAGGTAGGTACTGATGGACTGGATGTAGATAAACAGCTGTCCTCCCTGACTGGCCTGGACCACAGGGATCCAGAGCACTGACACCACCACCAGAACCAGCACAAACATCCTGAGGAGGATAGTGTATGTGTACCTTCCCACGAGCATGAGTATGTGTATGCATGAGTATGAGTGCACGTGTATGTGTACCTTCCCACGAGCATGAGTTCCCACTCGGTTGCGCGGGGCCGGACATGCCTCCACAGGTCCATGGTGAAGATGGTGCTGGAGCTGTTGAAGATGGAGGTGAGGGAGGACATGAGAGCAGCAATCATCACCGCCATCATCAGACCACGCAGACCTGGAGAGCGAGAGAGAGAGACAGGAGTATGGAGAGTACAGAGAGAGACAGGAGTATGTAGAGTACACAGAGAGAGAGAGAGACAAGAGTATGGAGAGTACACAGAGAGAGAGAGAGACATGAGTATGGAGAGTACAGAGAGAGAGAGACATGAGTATGGAGAGTACAGAGAGAGAGAGAGAGACATGAGTATGTAGAGTACACAGAGAGAGAGAGAGAGAGAGCGAGACAGGAGTATGGAGAGTACACAGAGAGAGAGAGAGACATGAGTATGTAGAGTACACAGAGAGAGAGAGAGAGAGAGAGAGACAGGAGTATGGAGAGTACACAGAGAGAGAGAGAGGAGTATGGAGAGCACACAGAGAGAGACAGGAGTATGGAGAGTACACAGAGAGAGAGAGACAGGAGTATGGAGAGTACACAGAGAGAGAAAGAGGGAAAATGTGCATGTGTGTATGAAATTTGAATGACATTTTATTTTCTTGTCAAATCGTCAGTTGGCAACCCATCCCTTATTGGATGAATTGACACAAACAAATATTACAATAATTCACTGTGATAATTCACTGATAATTCTCCTTCCAGTGTTCTCTGCAGTGCGCATCGCATGAAGTGTGTATGTGTATATTTGAAAGAGAGACAGAAGCGTTGTTCATACCTGCCTCTAACATGCGTCCTTCAACCTGATCTTGTCCTGATATTGTTTGTTTACACTTATAAGATCTGAATACAATCAGATCTCAATTAATCTTTTAATCACAATTGGCCAGCGTCGTTAGGGGAGGGTGTGGGTGGGGGGGGGGGCTTTACTTAGTTCATCGCGCTCTAGCGACTCCTTGTGGAGGGCTGGGCGCCTGCAGGCTGACCTCGGTCTTCAGTTGAACGGTATTTCCTTCGACACATTGGTGCGGCTGGCTTCTGGGTTAGGCGGGCAGGTGTTAAGGAGCGTGGTTTGGCGGATGATGTTTAGGAGGACACATGACTCGACCTTCGCCTCTCCGGAGCTCCAAGGGGAGCTGCAGCGATGAGACAAGATCCTAATTGGATATGATGAAAAGGGGGATAAAATACAACAAACTAAGAAGCAGGTCTAGAGAGTGGAAGAAACAGCAGGTTGTGGTAAACCGCAGGGTGTTGGTCTCTCCCCGTTCTCTCTCGCGGGGTGTTGGGTTCTTCTCTACTTTTGCTTGGTGCTCGCAGGGTGTTGGGTTCTTCTCTACTTTTGCTTGGTGTTGGTCTCTCCCCGTTCTCTCTCGCAGGGTGTTGGGTTCTTCTCTACTTTTGCTTGGTGTTGGTCTCTCCCCGTTCTCTCTCGCAGGGTGTTGGGTTCTTCTCTACTTTTGCTTGGTGTTGGTCTCTCCCCGTTCTCTCTCGCAGGGTGTTGGGTTCTTCTCTACTTTTGCTTGGTGTTGGTCTCTCCCGTTCTCTCTCGCGGGGTGTTGGGTTCTTCTCTACTTTTGCTTGGTGTTGGTCTCTCCCCGTTCTCTCTCGCGGGGTGTTGGGTTCTTCTCTACTTTTGCTTGGTGTTGGTCTCTCCCCCTTCTCTCTCACAGGGTGTTGGGTTCTTCTCTACTTTTGCTTGGTGTTGGTCTCTCCCCCTTCTCTCTCACAGGGTGTTGGGTTCTTCTCTACTTTTGCTTGGTGTCGGTCTCTCCCCGTTCTCTCTCGCGGGGTGTTGGGTTCTTCTCTACTTTTGCTTGGTGTCGGTCTCTCCCCGTTCTCTCTCGCAGGGTGTTGGGTTCTTCTCTACTTTTGCTTGGTGTTGGTCTCTCCCCGTTCTCTCTCGCAGGGTGTTGGGTTCTTCTCTACTTTTGCTTGGTGTTGGTCTCTCCCCGTTCTCTCTCGCAGGGTGTTGGGTTCTTCTCTACTTTCGCTTGGTGTTGGTCTCTCCCGTTCTCTCTCGCGGGGTGTTGGGTTCTTCTCTACTTTTGCTTGGTGTTGGTCTCTCCCCGTTCTCTCTCGCGGGGTGTTGGGTTCTTCTCTACTTTTGCTTGGTGTTGGTCTCTCCCCCTTCTCTCTCACAGGGTGTTGGGTTCTTCTCTACTTTTGCTTGGTGTTGGTCTCTCCCCCTTCTCTCTCACAGGGTGTTGGGTTCTTCTCTACTTTTGCTTGGTGTCGGTCTCTCCCCGTTCTCTCTCGCGGGGTGTTGGGTTCTTCTCTACTTTTGCTTGGTGTTGGTCTCTCCCCGTTCTCTCTTGCGGGGTGTTGGGTTCTTCTCTACTTTTGCTTGGTGTTGGTCTCTCCCCGTTCTCTCTCGCGGGGTGTTGGGTTCTTCTCTACTTTTGCTTGGTGTTGGTCTCTCCCCCTTCTCTCTCACAGGGTGTTGGGTTCTTCTCTACTTTTGCTTGGTGTTGGTCTCTCCCCGTTCTCTCTTGCGGGGTGTTGGGTTCTTCTCTACTTTTGCTTGGTGTTGGTCTCTCCCCGTTCTCTCTCGCGGGGTGTTGGGTTCTTCTCTACTTTTGCTTGGTGTCGGTCTCTTCCCCTTCTCTCTCGCAGGGTGTTGGGTTCTTCTCTACTTTTGCTTGGTGTTGGTCTCTCCCCGTTCTCTCTCGCGGGGTGTTGGGTTCTTCTCTACTTTTGCTTGGTGTTGGTCTCTCCCCCTTCTCTCTCACAGGGTGTTGGGTTCTTCTCTACTTTTGCTTGGTGTTGGTCTCTCCCCGTTCTCTCTTGCGGGGTGTTGGGTTCTTCTCTACTTTTGCTTGGTGTCGGTCTCTCCCCGTTCTCTCTCGCGGGGTGTTGGGTTCTTCTCTACTTTTGCTTGGTGTCGGTCTCTCCCCCTTCTCTCTCGCAGGGTGTTGGGTTCTTCTCTACTTTTGCTTGGTGTCGGTCTCTCCCCGTTCTCTCTCGCGGGGTGTTGGGTTCTTCTCTACTTTTGCTTGATGTCGGTCTCTTCCCCTTCTCTCTCGCAGGGTGTTGGGTTCTTCTCTACTTTTGCTTGGTGTCGGTCTCTCCCCGTTCTCTCTCGCAGGGTGTTGGGTTCTTCTCTACTTTTGCTTGGTGTCGGTCTCTCCCCCTTCTCTCCCGCGGTGGGCCTCCGTGCTCCTTTTATTTGGCCTCCACGGCTGGTTGGCCCTTTCCTCTAATTACCCCCACTTAGAGCTGTCCGTGTCAGGGTGCACAGCTCCCGTATTCCCAGCAGAGGGAGCCAACGTCGCCTCACGTACCTCCCCTCTATTACCACCCCCCGGGGTAGACCTCCTGGGATACCACAAGGTGTTTGTGTGTACAGGAAGTGAGAAAGACAGATAGAAAGAGATATACAAAATGTTACAGAGAGAAGAAGACTTCCTCACCTGAGGGCAGTAGCTTCATGACCAGTTTGGCGTAGGCGATGTCTGAACAGCCCACTGGGTTCCCACACACCTCAGTACACACCTCAGGGTCACTACACGCCACCTCGTCTAGACGCAACAACAACGCTGCTGTAAATATACTGTCTCTCCTTTGTTTGATAGTGGCATCAGCAGGTTTTACCTCGGTACAGTATCCTCTCTAGAGTTACTACCAAAGCGTTGCACTTAGGACATTGTACCTGGGTAGAGTATTCTGCTGATCATGCCGGGCAGGACCATCATGAAGAAGGGCAGGATCTTGAGGTAGGCAGCCAGCAGGGAGCCTCCTTTAGCATGGAGCAGGTTCTTGGCAGCCAGGGAGCGCTGCACTATCACCTGGATACAACACAACACAGAATCAATGACTGGAACTGTTGACAGAGCAGCTGAATGTGCCTCCCAAGTGTCTAGAGCACTTAAACAATCCATCTGTTTTATTATTAAGGTGTATCAAAACTCTCCTGCCAGTGATGCAACAATGCCAATATGGTGATTTACAGTTAAAGTTAGATGGTGTTCTAAAGCCTAGTGTTTCCATTCCCCTTTAAGGTGTATCAATTCTGATACCTCAGATCTTGTCCTCTTGGCCATCTAGTGACTGTCCCTGAGCAGTGTCACTGTTACCTGGTCTGAGCACCAGTACCACATGGAGGGTATGGACATGCCCAGGAGGATGCCCGGCCAGGGCAGGTCAGAGGTCACAGGGTCACGGAACAGGTGGAAGGCGTCATCCCGGGGGATGCCACATGTGGTGTTGGGGTCGCGGATTGAGGGGATGGCCGTAGCATACCCCTCTAGGAGGGCGTTCCAGCCCCCCACCTCAGCGAAACCTCCACAGGAGTAGCTCAGAGTTAGACAGTTAGGCAAACTGTACTGCACTGCCCTGCCCTGTACTGTACTGCACTACCCTGTACTATACTGTACTGCACTGCCCTGTACTGCACTGCCCTGTACTGCACTGCCCTGTACTGCCCTGCCCTGTACTATACTGTACTGTACTGTACTGCACTGCCCTGTACTGTACTGTACGCCCTGTACTGTACTGCCCTGTACTGTACTGCACTGCCCTGTACTGTACTGTACTGCCCTGTACTGTACTGTACTGCCCTGTACTGTACTGCCCTGTACTGTACTGCCCTGTATTGTACTGTACTGCCCTGTACTGTACTGCACTGTACTGTACTGCACTGTACTGTACTGCCCTGTACTGCACTGTACTGTACTGCCCTGTACTGTACTGCCCTGTACTGTACTGCACTGCCCTGTACTGTACTGCCCTGTACTGTACTGTACTGTACTGTACTGTACTGCCCTGTACTGCACTGCCCTGTACTATACTGCACTGCCCTGTACTGTACTGTACTGTACTGTACTGCCCTGTACTGTACTGCCCTGTACTGTACTGTACTGCCCTGTACTGTACTGCACTGCCCTGTACTGTACTGTACTGTACTGCACTGCCCTGCACTGCCCTGTACTATACTGTACTGCCCTGTACTGTACTGCACTGCCCTGTACTGTACTGTACTGCCCTGTACTGTACTGCCCTGTACTGTACTGCCCTGTATTGTACTGTACTGCCCTGTACTGCACTGCCCTGTACTGTAATGTACTGTACTGTACTGCACTGCCCTGTACTGCACTGCCCTGTACTGTACTGCCCTGTAC
>NC_052309.1:82337806-82367806 GCF_016432855.1 Salvelinus namaycush
TCAGTACACAGAGAGGGAAGTGTTGTTTCTCAGTACACAGAGAGGAAAGTGTTGTGTCTCAGTACACAGAGAGGAAAGTGTTGTGTCTCAGTACACAGAGAGGAACGTGTTGTGTCTCAGTACACAGAGAGGGAAGTGTTATGTCTCAGTACACAGAGAGGGAAGTGTTGTGTCTCAGTACACAGAGAGGGAAGTGTTGTGTCTCAGTACACAGAGAGGGAAGTGGTGTGTCTCAGTACACAGAGAGGGAAGTGGTGTGTCTCAGTACACAGAGAGGGAAGTGGTGTGTCTCAGTACACAGAGAGGGAAGTGGTGTGTCTCAGTACACAGAGAGGGAAGTGTTGTGTCTCAGTACACAGAGAGGGAAGTGTTGTGTCTCAGTACACAGAGAGGGAAGTGTTGTGTCTCAGTACACAGAGAGGGAAGTGGTGTGTCTCAGTACACAGAGGGAAGTGTTGTGTCTCAGTACACAGAGAGGAACGTGTTGTGTCTCAGTACACAGAGAGGGAAGTGGTGTGTCTCAGTACACAGAGGGAAGTGTTGTGTCTCAGTACACAGAGAGGGAAGTGTTGTGTCTCAGTACACAGAGAGGAAAGTGTTGTGTCTCAGTACACAGAGAGGAAAGTGTTGTGTCTCAGTACACAGAGAGGAAAGTGTTGTGTCTCAGTACACAGAGAGGAAAGTGTTGTGTCTCAGTACACAGAGAGGGAAGTGGTGTGTCTCAGTACACAGAGAGGGAAGTGGTGTGTCTCAGTACACAGAGAGGGAAGTGGTGTGTCTCAGTACACAGAGGGAAGTGTTGTGTCTCAGTACACAGAGAGGGAAGTGTTGTGTCTCAGTACACAGAGAGGAACGTGTTGTGTCTCAGTACACAGAGAGGGAAGTGGTGTGTCTCAGTACACAGAGGGAAGTGTTGTGTCTCAGTACACAGAGAGGGAAGTGTTGTGTCTCAGTACACAGAGAGGGAAGTGGTGTGTCTCAGTACACAGAGAGGGAAGTGGTGTGTCTCAGTACACAGAGAGGAAATTGTTGTGTCTCAGTACACAGAGAGGAACGTGTTGTGTCTCAGTACACAGAGAGGGAAGTGTTGTGTCTCAGTACACAGAGAGGAAAGTGTTGTGTCTCAGTACACAGAGAGGGAAGTGTTGTGTCTCAGTACACAGAGAGGAAAGTGTTGTGTCTCAGTACACAGAGAGGAAAGTGTTGTGTCTCAGTACACAGAGAGGAAAGTGTTGTTTCTCAGTACACAGAGAGGAAAGTGTTGTGTCTCAGTACACAGAGAGGAAAGTGTTGTGTCTCAGTACACAGAGAGGAACGTGTTGTGTCTCAGTACACAGAGAGGGAAGTGTTATGTCTCAGTACACAGAGAGGGAAGTGTTATGTCTCAGTACACAGAGAGGGAAGTCTTGTGTCTCAGTACACAGAGAGGGAAGTGTTGTGTCTCAGTACACAGAGAGGGAAGCGGTGTGTCTCAGTACACAGAGAGGGAAGCGTTGTGTCTCAGTACAGAGAGAGGAACGTGTTGTGTCTCAGTACACAGAGAGGGAAGTGTTGTGTCTCAGTACACAGAGAGGGAAGTGTTGTGTCTCAGTACACAGAGAGGGAAGTGGTGTGTCTCAGTACACAGAGAGGGAAGTGGTGTGTCTCAGTACACAGAGAGGGAAGTGTTGTGTCTCAGTACACAGAGAGGGAAGTGTTGTGTCTCAGTACACAGAGAGGGAAGTGTTGTGTCTCAATACACAGAGAGGGAAGTGTTGTGTCTCAGTACACAGAGAGGGAAGTGGTGTGTCTCAGTACACAGAGAGGGAAGTGGTGTGTCTCAGTACACAGAGAGGAACGTGTTGTGTCTCAGTACACAGAGAGGGAAGTGTTGTGTCTCAGTACACAGAGAGGAAAGTGTTGTCTCTCAGTACACAGAGAGGGAAGTGTTGTGTCTCAGTACACAGAGAGGGAAGTGTTGTGTCTCAGTACACAGAGAGGGAAGTGTTGTGTCTCAGTACACAGAGAGGAAAGTGTTGTGTCTCAGTACACAGAGAGGAAAGTGTTGTGTCTCAGTACACAGAGAGGAAAGTGTTGTGTCTCAGTACACAGAGAGGGAAGTGGTGTGTCTCAGTACACAGAGAGGGAAGTGTTGTGTCTCAGTACACAGAGAGGGAAGTGGTGTGTCTCAGTACACAGAGAGGGAAGTGGTGTGTCTCGGTACACAGAGAGGGAAGTGGTGTGTCTCGGTACACAGAGAGGAAAGTGTTGTGTCTCAGTACACAGAGAGGGAAGTGGTGTGTCTCAGTACACAGAGAGGGAAGTGGTGTGTCTCAGTACACAGAGAGGAATATTCAATAAAAACTCCTTGCCTGTAATGAGGTATTTGAGCGCTGAAATAGTTGGCTTGATGTTGCATAGAATTTCAGTAGGCCTACTTGTGGGTTTGTGATATTTCAGTAGTACAGACAGTGGACTGACAGAAAGGTGTGTGTTGACCTCTCACCCCGGAAGCAATATAGATGGGCAGGAAAAGCCAACCCAAGAGCAGCACCATCAGCATCCCCTGCCAACCAGAGACATCGATACTTGTAAGTGATTCATGCAAAGCTTAGTATGAAAAAAGTTATATTATGAAATTTGCATTAAACCATATGCCCTATCAAATTCATGTACAGATGTAGGGTCTTAATTAATCCTGTAGCAACAGGAAATGTGAATTATTGTGTGGATTGTATGTAATTAATAAACATTTATGTAGAGGTTGATACATTTCTCGTGATGGAAAAATCAAGTCTGAAATTTCTAAGTGGAAATTACAAACTTCAGAAGCTTTTTTAAACCTAAATTGCCTGCACTGCAGGAACGTTCTCCTGCAACAGGGTGAGAAAATGAAGATCCTGCATCTGTAATAGAGATCCACACATTTTATGCCCAGTTTATAATGAATTATAATGTCCAAATGTATAGTCTTACGTTCCACTCATATGCCACAGCACTGATGCCCGCTGCCGCTCCTGAGCCTGCCAGGCCCATGAAGTGGCCGCTACCCACATTACTGGCAAACAGAGAGGTGCCCACCTGCAGAGAGAGTGTCAGAGAGATGAAGAGAGAGAGAATGAGTGAGTGACAATACAACTATGTCTGACTTTAAGCCAACCCCATTGTAAAGTATTCATATTTCCCCACATAAAATCTCAGTTCCACCCCAATAACAGTACAAGGACTGTTTGTTTCACCATCTGGTTTGGTCCTGGACTATTCAGAACAAGAGGAATACATCAACAATGGTTCCTCTTGGCATCAAACGTCTGGAATCCATTCAACATACTGAGTGGATGTCATTTGTGTGTAGTTTCCATAGCAACATCTCTGTTTCTTTTCACTCACCGGCCACCAGGACATGCTCTTTCCTGCCAGGAAGTATCCATCCACCGTGCTCCGCTTGGTTTTCCACATGGACTGGAAGGGAAGAACGGACTGTTACACACATTCTCTATTCAGACTTCAATGTGTGCTGAAGGAGTGTGCTGAAGGAGTGTGCTGAATTAGTGTGCTAAATTAGTGTGCTGAATTAGTGTGCTGAAGGAGTGTACTGAAGGAGTAAAGGAGTGTGCTGAAGTAGTGAACTGAAGGAGTATGCTGAAGGAGTGTGCTGAAGGAGTGTACTGAAGGAGTGTGCTGAAGGAGTAAAGGAGAGTGCTGAAGGAGTGTGCTGAATTAGTGTGCTGAAGGAGTGTGCTGAATTAGTGTGCTGAAGGAGTATGCTGAATTAGTGTGCTGAAGGAGTAAAGGAGAGTGCTGAAGAAGTGTACTGAAGGAGTGTGCTGAAGGAGTAAAGGAGAGTGCTGAAGTAGTGTACTGAAGGAGTGTGCTGAAGGAGTGTGCTGAAGTAGTGTACTGAAGGAGTGTGCTGAAGGAGTAAAGGAGAGTGCTGAAGGAGTGTGCTAAATTAGTGTGCTGAATTAGTGTGCTGAAGGAGTGTGTTGAATTAGTGTGCTGAAGGAGTAACGGAGAGTGCTGAAGAAGTGTACTGAAGGAGTGTGCTGAAGGAGTAAAGGAGAGTTCTGAAGAAGTGTACTGAAGGAGTGTGCTGAAGGAGTAAAGGGGAGTGCTGAAGTAGTGTACTGAAGGAGTGTACTGAAGGAATGTGCTGAAGTAGTGTACTGAAGGAGTGTGCTGAAGGAGTGTGCTAAAGTAGTGTGCTGAAGGAGTGTGCTGAAGGAGTAAAGGAGAGTGCTGAAGAAGTGTACTGAAGGAGTGTGCTGAAGGAGTAAAGGAGAGTGCTGAAGTAGTGTACTGAAGGAGTGTGCTGAAGGAGTGTGCTGAAGGAGTAAAGGAGAGTGCTGAAGGAGTGTGCTAAATTAGTGTGCTGAATTAGTGTGCTGAATTAGTGTGCTGAAGGAGTGTGCTGAATTAGTGTGCTGAAGGAGTAAAGGAGAGTGCTGAAGAAGTGTACTGAAGGAGTGTGCTGAAGGAGTAAAGAGGAGTGCTGAAGTAGTGTACTGAAGGAGTGTACTGAAGGAGTGTGCTGAATTAGTGTGCTGAAGGAGTGTGCTGAAGGAGTGTGCTGAATTAGTGTGCTGAAGGAGTGTGCTGAAGGAGTAAAGGAGAGTGCTGAAGGAGTGTGCTGAAGTAGTGTACTGAAGGAGTGTGCTGAAGGAGTAAAGGAGCGTGCTGAAGGAGTGTGCTGAAGTAGTGTGCTGAAGGAGTGTACTGAAGGAGTGTGCTGAAGGAGTAAAGGAGAGTGCTGAAGTAGTGTACTGAAGGAGTGTGCTGAAGGAGTAAAGGAGAGTGCTGAAGTAGTGTGCTGAAGGAGTGTGCTGAAGGAGTGTGCTGAAGTAGTGTACTGAAGGAGTGTGCTGAAGGAGTGTACTGACTTTAATATGCTTGAAGACATGGCTAAAGGTCAATCAGATTTGTGAACATGGTCCCTAGCTGTGTGTTGCCGCTTTCCATGTCTGTTGTCTGTAACTTGTGAGGTGTGGAAACACTTTGTTGCTTTTATGAATTTTGTCTTGCTGCTTTTTGTTCTATGTTGCTCTGTCTGTATGCTACGTCTTGCTTGTCCTATGTTGCTATGTCTGTATGCTATGTCTTGTTCTATGTTGCTATTGTCTATATTGAAATTGTTTTTAATAACCTGCCCAGGGACTGCGGTTGAAAATTAGCCGGCTGGCTAAAACCGGCACTTTTATTGAAACGTTGATTAATGTGCACTGTCCCTGTAAATATAAACTCAAACTCAAACTCAAGGAGTGTGCTGAAGGAGTGTGCTGAAGTAGTGTACTGAAGGAGTGTGCTGAAGGAGTAAAGGAGAGTGCTGAAGGAGTGTGCTAAATTAGTGTGCTGAATTAGTGTGCTGAATTAGTGTGCTGAATTAGTGTGCTGAAGGAGTGTGCTGAATTACTGTGCTGAAGGAGTAAAGGAGAGTGCTGAAGGAGTGTACTGAAGGAGTGTGCTGAAGGAGTAAAGGAGAGTGCTGAAGAAGTGTACTGAAGGAGTGTGCTGAAGGAGTAAAGGAGAGTGCTGAAGAAGTGTACTGAAGGAGTGTGCTGAAGGAGTAAAGGAGAGTGCTGAAAAAGTGTACTGAAGGAGTGTGCTGAAGGAGTAAAGGGGAATGCTGAAGTAGTGTACTGAAGGAGTGTACTGAAGGAGTGTGCTGAAGTAGTGTACTGAAGGAGTGTGCTGAAGGTGTGTGCTGAAGGAGTGTGCTGAAGTAGTGTACTGAAGGAGTGTGCTGAAGGAGTGTACTGAAGGAGTGTGCTGAAGGTGTGTGCTGAAGGAGTGTGCTGAAGTAGTGTACTGAAGGTGTGTGCTGAAGTAGTGTGCTGAAGGAGTGTACTGAAGGAGTGTGCTGAAGGTGTGTGCTGAAGGAGTGTGCTGAAGTAGTGTACTGAAGGTGTGTGCTGAAGGAGTGTGCTGAAGTAGTGTACTGAAGGAGAGTGCTGAAGGTGTGTGCTGAAGGAGTGTGCTGAAGTAGTGTGCTGAAGAAGTGTGCTGAAGTAGAACAACTCTACTTTGAGATTCAGATGCAAGAATATACTGTAGAGCAACAACCAAACAAATCCCAATAGAGCACATGACATGTTTCAGTAAATCTCACCTACTGATGTGTCTGGAATAAATCAAATCATTTAGAAATGGAATCCTAATCCCTATATAGTGCACTACTTTTGGCCAGCTACATAGGAATAGGGTTCCATTTCGGATGCCATTAGGGTGCCTTTTCCCAAATTTGCTCCTACTTACCCAGAGGCCCACAGCCAGTACAAGGAGGAAGTAGACAACGAGCACCACAATGTCTACAGTGACCAGGGTGGGTGCACCTAAACCTGGGGATTGGGAGGGGGGCACGGTGGTCCCCTGGGTGGTAGCCATACTTGGGTCAAAGGTCACTGGAACTCTCAGGGAGTGATTGTGTCTCTTGCTGGTGAGGGAAATGTAGTCATTGTTGATTCTAATCACAATAGAGCCTCCAAACACTCCATTCACTAGATTCACAGAATTACCTTATTTACATTAGTATTCAGACCCTTTGCTATGAGACTCGAAATTGAGCTCAGGTGCATCCTGTTTCCACTGATCATCCTTGAGATGTTTCTACAACTTGATTGGAGTCCACCTGTGGTAAATTCAATTGATTGGACATGATTTGGAAAGGCACACACCTGTCTATAAAAGGTCCCACAGTTGACAGTGCATGTCAGAGCAAAAACCAAGCCATGAGGTCGAAGGAATTGTCCGTAGAGCTCCCAGACAGGATTGTTTCGAGGCACAGGTCTGGGGAATGGTAACAAAACATTTCTGCAGCACTGAATGTTCTTGAATGTTCTTGAATGTCCCCAAGAACACAGTGGCCTCCATCATTCTTAAATGAAAGAAGTTTGGAAACACCAAGACTCTTCCAAGAGCTGACTACTTGGCCAAACTGAGCAATCGGGGGAGAAGGGCCTTGGTCAGGTGACCAAGAGTCATAGCTTTCACCTGGATTCACCAAAAAGGACAACCATCTCTGCAGCACTTCACCAATCAGGCCTTTATGGTAGAGTGGCCAGACGGAAGCCACTCCTCAGTAAAAGGCACATGACAGCCCACTTAGAGTTTGTCAAAAGGCACCTGAAGGACTCTCAGACCATGAGAAACAAGATTCTCTGGTCTGATGAAACCAAGATTGAACTCTTTGGCATGAATGCCAAGCGTCACGTCTGGAGGAAACCTGGCACCATCCCTACGGTGAAGCATGGTGATGGCAGCATCATGCTGTGGGGATGTTTTTCAGTGGCAGGGACTGGGAGACTAGTCAGGATCGAGGGAAAGATGAACAGAACAAAGTATAGAGAGATCCTTGATGAAAACCTGCTCCAGAGCGCTCAGGACCTCAGACTGGGTTGAAGGTTCACCTTCCAACATGACAATGACCCTAAGCACACAGCCAAGACAACACAGGACTGGCTTCAGGACAAGTCTCTGAATGTCCTTGAGTGGCCCAGCCAGAGCCTGGACTTGAATCAGTTCGAACATCTCTGGAGAGACCTGAAAATAGCTGTGCAGGGACACTCCCCATCCACCTGATAAAGCTTGAGAGGATCTGCAGAGAAGATTGGGAGGAACTCCCCAAATACAGGTGTACAAAGATTGTAGCTTCATACCTGAGAAGACTCAAGGCTGTAATCGCTGCCAAAAGTGCTCCAACAAAATACTGAGTAAAGGGTCTGAATACTTATGTAAATGTGATATTTCATTTTATTTTATGATTTTGCAAAAAAATCATACATTATCCAGGTTTTACGCTATACTCACTGGACCCTGACCGGAGTTTATACATTATCCAGGTTTTATGCTATACTCACTGGACCCTGATCGGAGTTTATACATTATCCAGGTTTTACGCTATACTCACTGGACCCTGACCGGAGTTTATACATTATCCAGGTTTTACACTATACTCACTGGACCCTGACCGGAGTTTATACATTATCCAGGTTTTACGCTATACTCACTGGACCCTGACCGGAGTTTATACATTATCCAGGTTTTACGCTATACTCACTGGACCCTGACCGGAGTTCATACATTATCCTCATTCATAGTCTCAATTTGTCGGGGCACGGACTCTACAGGTGTCGAAAGCATTCCACAGCGATGCTGGCCCATGTTGACTCCAATGCTTCCCACAGTTGTTTCAAGTTGTCTGGATGTCCTTTGGGTGGTGGACCATTCTTGATACACACGGGAAACTGTTGAGAGTAAAAAACCCAGCAGTGTTGCAGTTGTTGACACAAGCCGGTGCTCCTATACCTCGTTCAAAGGCACTTCAATGTTTTGTCTTGCCCGTTCATTCTCTGAATGGCACACATACACAATCCATGTCTCAAGGCTTAAAAATCCTTCTTTAACCCGTCTCCTCCCCTTCATCTACACTGATTGAAGTGGATTAAACAAGTGACATCAATAAGGGATCATATCTTTCACCTGGATTCACCTGGTCAGTCTATGTCATGGAAAGAGCAGGTCAGTACAGGTGCATCAAAGCTGGGACCGAGAGACTGAAGAACAGCTTCTATCTCAAGGCCATCGGACTGCTAAACAGCCATCACTAACTCAGAGGCTGCTGCCTAAATGGAGACCCGATCCCTAGCCACTTTAACAAATGGATCACTAGTCACTTTAAACAATGGCCCTTTAAATAATGCCACTTTAATAATGTTTACATATCCTACATTACTCATATGTATATATTGTATTTTATACCATCTATTGCACCTTGCCTATGCCGCTTGGCCATCGCTCATCCATATATTTATATGTACATATTCTCATTCACACCTTTTAGATTTGTGTGTATAAGGTAGTTGGGGAATTGTTAGATTACTTGTTAGATATTATTGCACTGTCGGAACCAGAAGCACAAGCATTTTGCTACACTCATTAACATCTGCTAACCATGTGTATGTGACAAATAAAATGAGATTTTTGTATTTTGATTTTGTTCATGTTTTGTACAGTCAGTGTATGCTGAGAAGCTCCACGGTGTAAAGTGTTATCCAAAGACCAACTAATCTACAGTCCATGTTTTAATTCCCTCACACCATTCATACAACATCCTCACACCATTCATACAATATCCTCACACCATTCATACAATATCCTCACACCATTCATACAATATCCTCACACCATTCATACAATATCCTCACATCATTCATACAATATCCTCACACCATTCATACAATATCCTCACACAAAACATTAACTCAAGGACAATAGTCACCTTGCATTTAAGTGTACTGAAACCTACAGTACTTACCTGTCAGCTTGTAGTCAGATTCAGGGTTTAATTACAGTTGTCCGGTCCTATGGCAGTTCACATGGTGTATGTTGTACATTCAGCCTCAAACACTTCTCACCTCAAGGGAAATTCCAGTGTTGTCATCTTTCTCTAGGTCTCCTTTCTGACCAGGGGATCAAACTCCACTGTCTACTTATATAAGACAACACTAGCTGGTTAAAATGTAAACGTTTTATTACCAGTGAAGTAAGTGTGTGTGTGTGTGTGTGTGTGTGTGTGTGTGTGTGTGTGTGTGTGTGTGTGTGTGTGTGTGTGTGTGTGTGTGTGTGTGTGTGTGTGTGTGTGTGTGTGTGTGTGTGTGTGTGTGTGTGTGTGTGTGTGTGTGTGGTTCAAATACGTGCGTGCGTGCGTGTGTGCACGTGCGTGTGCGTGCGTGCGTGCGTGCGTGCGTCTACTGAACTAGTCAACATACTCATGTGCAGATATGACACTCTTGGTTCCGCTAAATTATACGTTTAGTTAGATCTGTCACTACACTGACCACAGCTCTTCAGACTCTACAGTACTAGCCTTTTGCTCACAATTCCTCATAGCACTCTTATCAATTTTTCATAGCACTCTTATCAATGCAATAGAGACAACAGTCTCACTGATGATCACACAGACATTTCCACTACTAAATCACTTGCATATCTCAGGTTGTTAAAAACTGTTGTTGGGTTCTAATTATCAGAGTAAGAACTCGACGGACACAATGAAAGCTTAAACCAAGTTTATTCTTCCCAAAGGATCGAACAGCTGAACAGACAAAAACATATTCACACAAGCACTGATATTTAACCCTTTCTCCTATGCTGAGTCCCGTCCTACACATCTGAACAGCCAATGCGTCTCTGTTGCTAGACAGAACCTTAGTGATATCTGTTCTTCCTCACTTCATCTGACCTGACCTTTGCCCCAAAGTGCTCACTCCTCCCCAACTCACGGCTGTCATGTTGACTCGTACCAGACTGTGTCTTCCCTCCTCCCATTGGATCCCTGATGGCTAACAATAACATATCCTGACATAATGTAAACATTATAAATTACCCTCTCCCTCAGGGAAATGAATAAGTATATTTCATAAGTCAAGAAATCAGAACCCAACACTGTATTTAGGAAAAAGACAGTAATTCAGGGTAATGTTCTTATAGCACGCTTTATATTTGTCAGCGTTGGCTGTTACAATACAAAACATAGACTTATCCGAGAGCAACGACTTCCAGAACACATTGCTGAATATGTATAGCTATCCAGATGACAGAGTCAGAAATTAAGATCATACCGTCAGAAAACAAATGATGGCAATAACTTATTGACATGTTATGAATAACATTATAAGCACGTCTTCTTACATTTGCCTTATCTTATTCATTTAAAATGATCCACATTAGTTGTATTCTAAAAAATGTCCTATTTCTCTCATGTAACGAACGTCTGAAAAGCTGGAGGCCAGTGTTGCTTTAATTGAATATGTAAAATGTCCTCCATGTTTGGGTTGAGAACATCCATGTGTCAGTTACACAATCAGTCCATAAGTAGTCCGTATCAGATGACAAAGATATGTTAAAACATGGTTTGATGAAGTTAAGTATTAACATCCTATGTCATTAAAGTCCATAGAGTTACTGTTTAAGGGATAGTTCAGCCATATTACAAAATGACATATTGGTTTCCTTACCCTGTAAGCAGTCTATGGGCAAAGTATGACAGCAATCCATGCTTTGGTTTAGTTCCCCTGACACTACTAACATTTTAGCATTTGTGGCATAAATCCCATTCAAGTCACAGGACTGATATTATCATTTTCACGCATCATGTTCATATCATCTACTGTATAAGTGACTTTGTTGAGCTTCACAATCAATTTAAGATACTTTTGGATTATTTAAACATGATGCATGAAAAATGCTAATATCGGTCGCATGACTTGAATGGGATTTGAGCCACAAATGCTAAAACATTAGAATGTGGAAACAGTGTCAGGGAAACGTAACCAAAGCATGGATTGCCGTCGTACCTTGTCCATAGACTGCTTACAGGGTAAGGAAACCAAAATGTCATTTTTCTAATTTGGGTGAACTATCCCTTTAAGTAATGTGCTTCTAGAAAGCAGTGTGTCCCCTCATTGTATTGTAGAGGTTAAAGTGAAGGTGCAGTATGCAGAAATGACCATGAAAATGTAACAAATCCTCCTACTGTTCATAATAGAACACTGCCCCTTTAACAGCATGACACTATCAACACAATCAGAGACAGAGAGGAACACATAGTTAACAGCACACATGTACATCCATCTTTGTTTTCATAACATTCCTTTTCTTTAGTAGTAATGAGTATCCACTGGATATCGTACAAGACACACTTCATTCAAAATGAATAACTTGTAAATACATTCAGTGTGGTGGGTGGCTCACAAAAATATGGAACAGGTAAATCATTTAAAAAAATGAAATTATTGTAAAGCATTTCATAATTGACTACTTAAATATGTATATCCTGTATTACATATATCATTACAGTTATATTTAAATGGTACAATATATAATACACATTTAATTCTCAAATCAGACACATTGACACAGACATTCAGTGATCTCTTTTAACTGCTGAAGTATCAAATACATGTTTTAGCAATAATAGTTTAAATCTGTATATCTCTCAAAACGATCCAGTATTCTGTTTACCACTGCTGATCATGTTCTGTAGACTTAATCTTTCTAGCCTATAATTGTATCATACATTCATATACAGTATATCAGACAGCTGGGTTCAAATAGTTACTGATGTCAGTCTCTTTCCTATTCCATTTCATGAATCTTTGCATTTATATAAATGGTATAACATTTTTATTTACAAATATATAAAAAGCAAAACCATTGATCCAGTATAGCTTAATTTGTCTGTTCCAGAGGAACACTCTATAGCCATGAAATATACAAAGTTTGAGGTGTTAAACTAGCTGGACATTCAAACTACACTGTCACGTATTAAAGCCCTGTATGCTCAACTCTGCAGACAACCTAATTCCCACAATATAAATATCTTGAATTACAAAAATTGAAATACTATGAGTGTGTTTGTGTGTGTGTGTTTGTGCATGTATGTGGATTTTCGCATGCGCTCCTGTCCGTGTGTGTGAGAGAGAGATAGAGAGTGTGTGTGTGTCTGCCTGCCTGTCTGCCTGCCTGCCTGCCAACCCTTCTTCCTGTCTCTCTGTTCACCAGGCCAGGGGTGAGGCCATTCTTGGGCTCCTGGGACTCCTAGGAGCGTTCTCATTGGCCTGGTTCTCACTAAGAGCTTTCTGAAAAACAACAATAAAACATTGTCAGACAAGACAAAAACATGCAGTACCATTACTACTACCGTCTTGATAGCACTTCTTGATAGCACTACATACTTGTCTATTTCAGAGGTCTCTTTCAAACTCTAGGCGGTTCACCTCAAACTTGGCGAGGAACTCAGTGAATATCCCAAAGAATGCCTCTGTGTTGGTGGCTTGGCTGTCCTCTCCGAAGAAGGAGGCTGTCTTGGACCACTCCTCCATGGCCCTCTGCTGCAGGGACTCCAGAGACTGTAGTGCTGGGTGGATGTTCTCCAGGAAGCCCTGCTCATAGGGAAGTCAAGGATACAACAGCCAGAGGTAGGAGCTACAGTACATATTGGTGGTGGATGGGGTGAGAGACCCCCATGTAAAGGGCTATTTTACAGTATGCATACTCTCACACCTGTGAATATAGAAGCCTGTAATGAATTATGTAATGAATCTTTCTCTCTCTCTCTCTCTCGGTCTCTCTTTCTCTCTCTCTCTCTCTCTCTCGCTGTCTCTGTCTCTGTCTCTGTCTCTCTGTCTCTCTGTCTCTCTATCTCTCTCTCTCAGGTTAGTTGTGAAAGATACACTCATGACTGCAGTGAAGCGGTCGTCTGCTGTAGCAGGCATTTTCTGGCAGGCAGATCGGATGTCCTGGATAGTGGTGTGAAGGTCATTCAGGTCAGATGTGATGGTCCTCTGGTTCACTACAGAGAGTGAGAGAGTGAGATGGGAGAGAGAGAAAGAAAGAAAGAGAGAGCGGGGGGAAGAACAAAGGTGGAAGAGTGCTTATGGAAAAACAGGATTACATATTTAATCTATTCATTTACACGCAATAGGTAAACATTACATGTAACACAACATGCTGTACATGAAACACTACACCCGACACACAAAAGAAAATGCACACATGAAAAAACTGCTACTCATTTACCTTTGGCTGCCAGGGGAACCGTGGTGAGGTCCTTGGCAAAATCCAGGACGTTGGGAAAGTGAAGACACAGTGACTTGACGAGGATGTGCAGAAACGTAGATTTCCCATCCACTGTTTTTGTGGTGCCGAGCTACAAGAAACAGTAGTGCATTAGTAACAGTGTCCGTGGGTTAACAACAGTGAAGTAACAACAGTGAAGTAAAGAAATGTCATAGGAATACAGGCCAATATCCCAGAGGAGCTTACCTCAGTGAGGAAGTTGATCTTAAACCCGGTGGTTTTGTTGCCGGTCTTAGGCTGACCGTTGTTCAGATAGTTCCCCATCGCCAGCACAAACTAAGGAAATATCCGACACAGTTAGCATATAGCTTGTATTTAGTTTAGGATTGAAACAGCAACATGACCACTTTAAGGCTAAACATTACCCACAATAACACTATATTTCCCACTCAGGGAAGAAAGATGAAAGCCTCCTGTTCATTGCTGTTTAGGTGTTTGGTCTTTGGGCTACTGCCTCTCCTTAACCTTCCTGGTGTATCTGGGGCTCAAGCTAAAACGCTGGTCAAGCCAAACAAATGCATTTCTATTCTCTCCATTCGTAGCACCGAATGAGACTGTTATTGGTTGTATCTTATCAGAATCATGCTGGCGGGTGACAAGTTGAAGAAGTTGCATTGCTCCTCCTAGTGATTGTACACATCAGAGTGCATAACTGTAAACCTCCAGTATCTTGGCCAGTTTCTTGCTGGTCTTGAGCTCCATGGAGGCGTTGAAGATGCAGTCGTAGCCCCCCCTCATCTCCTCTGTCTTCTCCTGCAGGGTGCTTTTGAAGTGGAGGCTTCTCAGACGAGTCTTGTACTCTGGTACTGACAGCATCTATGACATTATGCACACACACACACACACACATGCAAACACACACAATTACAAACGAGGAAACAGAAAACCAGCAACAACACCTACAAAATAACCAAGCTCTCATTCTATGACTGTGAGCAACTAACAAACCCTACTACTACTACTTCTATTACTACTACTACTTCTGCTACTACTACTACTTCTGCTGCCATTACTACTTCTACCTCTATTACTACTACTACTTCTGCTACTACTACTACTTCTGCTGCCACTACTACTACTACTACTACTTCTATTTATACTACTACTACTACTACTTATATTACTACTACTACTTCTGCTGCCACTACTACTTCTACCTCTAGTACTACTACTACTTCTGCTACTACTACTACTTCTGCTGCCACTACTACTACTACTACTTCTATTTATACTACTACTACTACTACTTCTATTACTACTACTACTTCTGCTGCCATTACTACTTCTACCTCTATTACTACTACTACTTCTGCTACTACTACTACTTCTGCTGCCACTACTACTACTACTACTACTTCTATTTATACTACTACTACTACTACTTATATTACTACTACTACTTCTGCTGCCACTACTACTTCTACCTCTAGTACTACTACTACTTCTGCTACTACTACTACTTCTGCTGCCACTACTACTACTACTACTTCTATTTATACTACTACTACTACTACTTCTATTACTACTACTACTTCTGCTGCCACTACTACTTCTACCTCTATTACTATTACTACTTCTGCTACTACTACTACTTCTGCTGCCACTACTACTACAACTACTTCTATTTATACTACTACTACTACTACTACTTCTATTACTACTACTACTTCTGCTGCCACTACTACTACTACTACTTCTATTTATACTACTACTACTACTACTACTTCTATTACTACTACTACTTCTGCTGCCACTACTACTTCTACCTCTATTACTATTACTACTTCTGCTACTACTACTACTTCTGCTGCCACTACTACTACAACTACTTCTATTTATACTACTACTACTACTACTTCTATTACTACTACTACTTCTGCTGCCACTACTACTACTACTACTACTTCTATTTATACTACTACTACTTCTATTACTACTACTACTTCTGCTGCCACTACTACTACTACTTCTATTTATACTATTACTACTACTACTACTACTTCTATTACTACTACTACTTCTGCTGCCACTACTACTACTACTTCTATTTATACTACTACTACTACTACTACTTCTATTACTACTACTACTTCTGCTGCCACTACTACTTCTATTTATACTACTACTACTACTACTTCTATTTATACTACTACTTATATTACTACTACTTATATTCCCACTACTATTCCTACTACTACTACTATTCCTACTACTACTACTATTTCTATTTATACTACTACTACTGCTACTTCTATTTATACTACTACTTATATTACTACTACTTCTATTCCTACTACTATTCCTACTACTACTACTATTCCTACTACTACTACTATTTCTACTTCTACTACTATTCCTACTACTACTACTAGTTCTATTTATACTACTACTACTGCTACTTCTATTTATACTACTACTTCTATTCCTACTACTATTCCTACTACTACTACTATTTCTACTTCTACTACTATTCCTACTACTACTACTAGTTCTATTTATACTACTACTGCTGCTGCTACTACTACTACAACAACAACAACTACTAATTATACTACTACTACTACCACTACTACTACCACTACCACTACTAATACTACCAGTGGTGGAAAAAGTACCCAATTTTCATACTTGAGTAAAAGATACCTTAATAGAAAATCAGTTAAAGTCTAAAGGTATGTGGTTTTAAATATACTTAAGTATCAAAAGTAAATGTCATTGCTAAAATATACTTAAGTAACACAAATGCTTAGTCTGTAAATGATGAGTGTTGGAAGTGCCCCTGGCTATCCGTAAAAAAAAAACAAGACAATTATGCCGCCTGGTTTGCTTTATATAAGGAATTTGAAATGTATTTATACTTTAACTTTGAATGTTGAGACTTGAGTATTGATGGATTCTGGGTACTAACTCCTAAACTTTGAATAGGGTTAATAATCAGGTATCCTATTGAAATATTGGGTGCTTAGGTTTAGAGGGTCTACACCAGAAGTTAATGGTTATCTGTAGGAGGAAGGTATATATTGTGTGCGATTAAGCTTGGAATGTGCTGAGTGCAGGGAAAGTGATCACGTGGCAGGCATTGATAAGGGGAGAGAGCCATGGATTAGTGATGAAGGGTACGAGGTCAGGTGAGGTCACGTTAAGAGAGAAAGAAAAGTTTATGGCCGTATCACTTAGTTTCCTGCCTAGCAGTAAAGATACAATGTTCGTTCAGATGTGTAGGAGGAGACTCAGCATAGGAGAAAGGGTTAAATATCAGTGCTTGTGTGAACAATGTCTTTGTCTAATGCAGCTGTATTGATCCTCTGAGAAGAATTAACTTAGTTTGCGCTTTCATAGTGTCCGTTGTGTTTTTACTCTGAGAATTAGAACCTAACAGTATCAAAAGTAAATATCATTGCTAAAATATACTTAAGTATATTTGAAGTATATTTCAAATTCCTTATATAAAGTAAACCAGACCAGATCAGAGGCAGTAGGGATGACCAGGGATGTTGTGTGTGAATTAGACTATTTTCCTGTACATCATTTTCTTTGGGAATGTAGTGAAGTAAAAGTAAAAGTAGTCAAAAATATAAATAGTAAAGTACAAATATTCAAAAAACTACTTATGTAGTACTTTCAAGTATTTTTACTTAAGTACTTTACACCACTGAGTACTACTACTACTACTACTACTTTCACCCACAGTATGAGCCTCCTCCTCCCTGCAGTCTAGGCCCAGTACCTGTAGTACAAACTGGTCAGGCTCGCTGAGTTTGGCTGGGTCCTCGCTGAACTGTTCATACTGCTTGACCTCCTCTGCGTCGGGGGCGTACAGCAGCAGCTGCTTGATGTGGGTCGGCTCCAGCCGCTCTGTGGCCATGGTCATCAGCACCTGGCGTAGTTCGCCCGGGGACAGCTTCAAGTGGGCAATCAGGATGGCTGGAGGTCAGGGGTCAGAAGATCAAAGGGTCAAATATCCGAGGCCACAGTAACAGTGTAACATAGTCTCATGGTTTCAGTCAACACAGACTATATTAGAACAATAACATAAGATCTGAAGTGCAGTGTAACACAGCCTGGAACAATGTAGCGTCCCCCTTGTGTTCTCCACTCTCATACTTACATGCGTTGTAGGCCTTCTTATGGGACAGAATCTCAACTATGTCTTTCTTCTTGAAGGTCTCCGACTGAAGGGCTGGGTCTGGAAGAGAAACTGACACAGAACATAATGTGGGAAACATGAGGGAAACAGAGAAACATGAGAAGAGGCAGAAAGACAAAGTGATTGACACAGAGAGGGAGAGGCAGACAGGAAGAGTGTGAAGACAAAGATCAAGGGATAAAGAGACTGCTAAGGAGCAGAAAATGTCCATATCAGGATTTTCAATGTATTTCTAAATACATCATTTCAAGTATTGGACTTAAATGGGTCAGTGAAGTGCCTATGGCGGTAACGCTGCTGTCGTTCGTCAGAGGGACCACTGATCAAAAGCAAATCAGAACCATGGTGGGCTTCACACACATTGCTCAAGATGAAGAAGGATTCATATTAGACCCACTAGGCAAGAACTGACTGGTGGTGGTATGTACATGGTTTTGTGGAAGAAACTTCCACACGGTCAGTATGTGCAAACATACTGTATGCACACTAACATATGCATGATGCACGCATACACACAAACAGCCACATTCACATACACACGTGGGCACATTATACTCACTGGGGTTCTTTTGTGTCCCAAAGTGCAGTTCCAGATCCAGATACTTCACCATGTCATTCAGTTTGTCATAATCCGAGTCCTCCCCCAGCTACAACACCCAGATTAAAAACAGCCATTATGTACATTATGCACCATCTACTCATTAAGTTCAAGCTCATGCTTGTCATTTCAGAAATTGACTGCTGATTATTTTTATTTTTATGGAACTGTTGGAAATCAGAAAACCTGTCCCAACCTTGACTAACTCAGCTGTCGCAACCCCGACCAACTCACCTGTCCAAACCCTGACTAACTCCCGTCCAAACTGTGGCTGACATACCTGTCCCAATCCTGACTAACCTACCTGTCCCCATCCAACCTCACCTAACAAAGTTCACCTTTCCCACCCTGACTAATACACCTGTCCAAACCCTGACTAACTCGACTGTCCCAATCCTGACTAACTCACCTGTCCCCATCCAGCCTCACCTAACAAAGTTCACCTTTCCCACCCTGACTAACACACCTGTCCAAACCCTGACTAACTCGACTGTCCCAATCCTGACTAACTCACCTGTCTCAATGCTGACTAACTCATCTATCCAATATGTGACTAACTCACCTGTCCCCAGATGGTGCCCTCAGAGTTCTCCACCTGTTCCCAGCGCAGCCTCTTTACACTCATATGATTGGAGTCCATCCTCGGAAGGCCTGGGCGAGGCAGTGGAGGAGGGGTTCCAGGAGGGGGCAGGGGCGGAGGAGGAGGGGGCTCCTGTTTCCCCAACTGGTCCAAGTTATTCTGGGACTGGGAATGCTGCTTGGGCTGAGGTTGGGGCTGGGGTTGGTGGTGGGAGTGGGAGTGGTGGTGAGACTGGGATTGACTGAATAGCCGCTGGGAAGGCTGGGACTGAGGACGACCCTGGTTGGAGGGGTGGACCTGGTGGGTTTGGTGGGGTTGGTGTTGGGGCAGAGGCTGGAAGGTGGACAGGGTGGGCTGGTGGGGTGGAAGGGGCTGGAAGGTGGACAAGGTGGGCTGGGGGTGGTGGCGCTGCTGGGTGGGCTGGTGGATTAGGTGGATCTGGTGGAGCTCTGGCTGTGTGGGCTGGGGAGGGACCTGGTGGTGGATGTGCTGGATCTGGGGAGTGTGGTGGTAAGTCTGCTGGATGGAGTGGGGACGCTGGGGGGATGGCTGGTGAGTGCGATGAGACTTGAGAGATTGACGAATCTGTTGACCCTGGTGGCTGTCCTGGGAAGATGGGTGAGTCTGATGGCTCTGAAGAGACTGGTGGATCTCCTGATCCAGTTGTACGGGTAGTGAAGCAGGCTGATCTTGGTGGATCTGATGAGCTTGGTGAAGGAGCTCCGTGGATGAGAGGTGCTGCTGGATCTGATGAGCTTGGTGAAGGAGCTCTGTGGATGAGTGGTGAGGTTGGTGAAGAAGTTCCATGGAGGAGTGGTGCTGCTGGACCCGATGAGCTTGGTGAAGGAGCTCCATGGAGGAGTGGTGCTGCTGGACTTGTTGAGCTTGGTGAAGGAATTCCATGGAGGAGTGGTGCTGCTGGACCTGATGAGCTTGGTGAAGGAGCTCCATGGAGGAGTGGTGCTGCTGGACCTGCTGAGCTTGGTGAAGGAGCTCCATAGAGGAGTGGTGCTGCTGGGCCTGCTGAGCTTGGTGAAGGAGCTCCATGGATGAGTGATGTGACTGTGTATGAATACTCTGATAGATTGCCTCCGAGTACTGACTCTGTTGATCTGGATGGACAGGGGAATGGCCTGGGGGATTGTGAGGTGATGTGGCTGAGTGAGTCTGACGACGGCTCTGACGACGAGTCTGTTGTTGAGCTTGGTGCATCTGGTAGAGTGAGGGGTCTGGGTGGTTTGGGAGGTCTGGATGGGTGTGGGCTGCCTCTGGAGAGGGGAGGGGGGGCAGGGACTGGTGAAGCTGCTGCAGGGGGTGTGCTTTGTGCGAGGACTGGGCAGGCAGTGACTGGTGCCCCTGGTAAATATTTTGCTCCTGGTACGCTTGTTGCTCCTGGTATGATTGATGCTTCTGTAACGCTTGTTGTTCTTGATGTGCTTGTTGCTCCTGGTAAGCTTGTCGCTCCTGGTAAGCTTGTTCCTCCTGGTAAGCTTGTTGCTCATGGAATGCTTGTTGTTCCTGGTACGCTTGTTGTGCTTGTTGCTCCTGGTAAGTTTTTTGTTCCTGAAACGCTTGTTGCTTCTGGAATGCGCGTTGCTCCTGGTACACTTGTCGCTCCTGGTACGCTTGTTGCACTTGTTGGTCCTGGTAAGCTTGTTGGTCCTGAAACGCTTGTTGGTCCTGGTAAGCTTGTTGTTCCTGGTAAGCTTGTTGCTCCTGGTACGCATTTTGTTCCTGCATTGCGGCGTGGGCTAGCAGGTCCTCCCGGGTGGGAAGCACCTTGTGAATGGACTGGCGTTTGGGCGGTGGGTTGGAGCGAGGAGGAGGGGGCGGAGGTGGCCCGTGGTGGCGGCGGAAAGGCAGTTGTATTCTGGGAGACTGTTCAGGGGTGGCGGTATAGCTTGGGGGTAGAGGAGGATCATTGAATTGGATGGGCGGAGGTGGCGGGGGAGTCATGGGGGGAGGGGGTATGTGTTCTGAGGAGGAGGAGTAGGTGAGGGAGGAGGCGTCCTCTCCGCTGCTGCCCTGGCACTCACTGGGGCTGCTCAGCTCAGGGGGTATTATGAAACCCCCATCTCCATCTTCATCATCCACCTCCACCTCCTCATCCTCATCCTCATCATCTGGGAAGCTCATCTGGACAACATCCTGGCATTACCACCAATCACATAGATTCATTAAGGCTTGGGCCATTGATCCAGTGTAATTTATAGTCTTATGTGCTTTACGGTAGAGTTTCTTGATAGAAAAACACAAATCATATATACTAAAAACAGAAAAACAATGTTTTAAGTGAGAAGTAGGCATTGGCCTGAAGCCGAAAAAGAAATGCACATGAGCACCACAATGCCTACTCCACCCATGCTCTACCAAGGTTTTCCAGCATATAGCTTTGACCTACCACATTTCTCTGGTTTTTAAACCAGAAGGTGATTATAGAAAACTATACAACATTTCCACACTCAAAAGGTGTCTTTTGAAAATGTAACTTGCAATTCAAATGATAAAAAAAGAAGTGTTTTGTCTCACATAATTTGTTGTCCAGGGTCTAGAGAACTTTGAAACACGAGCAATGGACATTGGACTGGTGGAAATCTGTCCTTTGGTCCAAATTTGAGATTTTTGGTTCTAACCGCCGTGTCTTTGTGAGACGCAGAGTGGGTGAATGGATGATCTCCGCATGTGTGGTTCCCACCATGAAGCATTGAGGAGGAGGTGTGATGGTGCTTTGCTGGTGACACTGTCAGTGATTTTTTTATTTATTCAAGGAACACTTGACTAGCATGGCTACCACAGTATTCTGCAGTGATACGCCATCCCATCTGGTTTGCGCTTACTGGGACTATCATTTGTTTTTCAACAGGACAATGACCCAACACACCTCCAGGCTGTGTAAGGGCTATTTGACCAAGAAGGAGAGTGATGGAGTGCTGCATCAGATGACCTTCTTCTTAAAAGTTAATTTGTGGAATTTCTTTCATTCATAATGTGTTTGAGCCAATCAGTTGTGTTGTGACAAGGTGGGTGGGGGGGGGGGGGGGTATACAGAAGATAGCCCTACCAAGTCCATATTATGGCAAGAACAGCTCAAATAAGCAAAGAGAAACAACAGTCCATCATTACTTTCAGACATGGTCAGTCAATACGGAAAATGTCAAGAACTTTAAGGCACACTTAACCAGCATGCCTACCACAGCATTCTGCAGCGATACACCATCCGATCTGGTTTGGGCTTAGTAGGACTATCATTTGTTTTTCAGCAGAACAATGACCCAACACACCTCCAGGCTGAGTAAGGGCTATTTTATCAAGAAGGAGAGTGATGGAGTGCTGCATCAGATGACCTGGACTCCACAATCACCCAACCTCAATCAAATTGAGATGGTTTGGGATGAGTCGGACCACAGGGGGAAGGAAAAGTAGCCAACAAGTGCTCAGCATATGTGAGAACTCCTTTAAGTCTGTTATGTTTTTTTTGGTTACTACATGATTCCATATGTGTTATTTCATAGTTTTGATGTCTTCAATATTATTCTACAACGTAGAAAATAGTAAAACTAAAGAAAAACCCTTGAATGAGTAGGTGTTCAAAAATGTTGGACCGGTAGTGTATGTGGGAACTCCTTCAAGACTGTTGGAAAAGCATTCCAGGTGTATCTGGTTGAGAGAATGCCAAGAATGTGCAAAGCTGTCATCAATGCAAAGGGTGACTACTTTGAAGAATCTCAAATATAAAATATATTTTGAATTGTTTAACACTTTTTTTGTTACTACATGATTCCATATGTGTTATTTCATAGTTGTGATGTCTTCACTATTCTACAATGTAGAAAATATTAAACAATAAAGAAAAACCCTTGAATGAGTAGACATGTCCATACTTTTGACTGGTACTGAATATACACACACTGAGTATACCAAACATTAGGAACAGCCCCATTAAGGATGATAGCTTTCACCTTGATTCACCTGGTCAGTCTATGAAATTGAAAGAGCACGTGTTCTTAATGTTTTGTATACTCAGTATATATACATGTACAGTCGTGGCCAAAAGTTTTGAGAATGACACAAAAATAAATTTTCACAGTCTGCTGCCTCAGTTTGTATGATGGCAATTTGCATATACTTCAGAATGTTATGAAGAGTGATCAGATGAATTGCAATTAATTGAAAAGTCCCTCTTTGCCATGCAAATTAACTGAATCCCCCAAAAACATTTCCACTGCATTTCAGCCCTGCCACAAAAGGACCAGCCTGACATCATGTCAGTGATTCTCTCGTTAACACAGGTGTGAGTGTTGACGAGGACAAGGCTGGAGATCACTCTGTCATGCTGATTGAGTTTGAATAACAGACTGGAAGCTTCAAAAGGAGGGTGGTGCTTGGAATCATTGTTCTTCCTCTGTCAACCATGGTTACCTGCAAGGAAACATGTGCCGTCATCATTGCTTTGCACAAAAAGGGCTTCACAGGCAAGGATATTGCTACCAGTAAGATTGCACCTAAATCAATCATTTATCAGATCATCAAGAACTTCAAGGAGAGTGGTTCAATTGTTGTGAAGAAGGCTTCAGGTCGCCCAAGAAAGTCCAGCAAGCGCCAGGACCGTCTCCTAAAGTTGATTCAGCTGCTGGATCGGGGCACCACCAGTACAGAGCTTGCTCAGGAATGGCAGCAGGCAGGTGTGAGTGCATCTGCACGCACAGGGAGGCGAAGACTTTTGGAGGATGGCCTGGTGTCAAGAAGGGCAGCAAAGAAGCCATTCTCTCCAGGAAAAACATCAGGGACAGACTGATATTCTGCAAAAGGTACAGGGATTGGACTGCTGAGGACTGGGGTAAAGTCATTTTCTCTGATGAATCCCATTTCCGATTGTTTGGGGTATCTGGAAAAAAGCTTGTCCGGAGAAGACAAGGTGAGCGCTACCATCAGTCCTGTGTCATGCCAACAGTAAAGCATCCTGAGACCATTCATGTGTGGGGTTGCTGCTCAGCCAAGGGAGTGGGCTCACTCACAATTTTGCCTAAGAACACAGCCATGAATAAAGAATGGTACCAACACACCCTCCGATAGCAACTTCTCCCAACCATCCTGGAACAGTTTGGTGACAAACAATGCTTTTTCCAGCACGATGGAGCACCTTGCCATAAGGAAAAAGTGATAACTAAGTGGCTCAGGGAACAAAACATCAATATTTTGGGTCCATGGCCAGGAAACTCCCCAGACCTTAATCCCATTGAGAATTTGTGGTCAATCCTCAAGAGGCGGATGGACAAACAAAAACCCACAAATTCTGACAAACTTCAAGCATTGATTACGCAAGAATGGGCTGCCATCAGTCAGGATGTGGCCAAGAAGAAAATTGACAGCATGCCAGGGCGGATTGCAGAGGTCTTGAAAAAGAAGGGTCAACACTGCAAATATTGACTCTTTGCATCAACTTCATGTAATTGTCAATAAAAGCCTTTGAAACTTATGAAATGCTTGTAATTATACTTCAGTATTCCATAGTAACATCTGACAAAAATATCAAAAGACACTGAAGCAGCAAACTTTGTGAAAGTTTATATTTGTGTCATTCTCAAAACTTTTGTCCACGACTGTATACACAGTGAGCTCCAAAAGCATTGGGACAGTGACACTTTTTTGTTGTTGTTTTGGCTCTGTACTCAATCCCCTGTTATTGAAATGGTGAGAGGTTTGCATGTCTTGGGGGTATGATATTTGTGTATCTTTCTCACTCATCATTATTCATGATTCAAATAGTCCTATCTATAATCATGGTAGAATCCACATTAATGTAGAAGTGTTTAGAAACATATTAGATTCTTATTTATATTAAAACTAACTCCAAAATGACAACAAATGTATAGAGTCACAAGCTTGATGTATTTATTGCGTGCTATGAATATGGGACCAAATACTTAACTTTTGCCTACTTTAATACACATATAAGTGAATATGTCCCAATAATGGGGGGACTATGAACAAAAAGTGCTGTAATTTCTAAACGGTTCACCTAATATGTATGAAAATACCCTCACAATAAAGCTGACAGTCTGTGACTTTAAACTCATAGTCACTGTATCATTTCAAATCAAAAGTGCCAAAACAACACAAAATGTGTCATTCTCCCAATACTTTTGGACCTTAAAAGGGTAGTGGAGTGGGATTAGTGTGGTGTGTGAAGAATCCAATACTTTAACCTGTACGCGGTACACATTTTTTTTTTTAAATTGTATCTTTATTTAACTAGGCAAGTCAGTTAAGAACTAATTCTTATTTTCAATGATGGCCTAGGAACAGTGGGTTAACTGCCTTGTTCAGGGGCAGAACGACAGATTTTTACCTTGTCAGCTCGAGGATTCGATCTTGCAACCTTTCGGTTACTAGTCCAATGCTCTAACCACTAGGCTACCTGCCGCCCCAAATCCTGTTATTGTGGGAGCACCTCCTCTAAGAGTATGAATTAGAATGTTTGAGAAGGTTTGAATCCTAAGAAACCTGCACACACATTCTTTACAGTACAATAGACCAGCATAGCTACTGTAGTAGGTCAAAGCTGTGTGCTGGAGAACCTTGGTAGAGCATGGGTGGAGTAGGCATTGTGGTGCTGGAAAACCTTGGTAGAGCATGGGTGGAGTAGGCATTGTGGTGCTGGAAAACCTTGGTAGAGCATGGGTGGAGTAGGCATTGTGGTGCTGGAAAACCTTGGTAGAGCATGGGTGGAGTAGGCATTGTGGTGCTGGAAAACCTTGGTAGAGCATGGGTGGAGTAGGCATTGTTTTGCTTGTGAATTTCCTTTATTTTTCGGCTTCAAACCAATGCCTACTTCTCACTTAAAACATATTTTTTGTTTTTAATATTTTTTGTTTTTAATATATATATTATATATACACACACACATATATACACACATATATATACACACATGTATTTATATATATATACCCAGTTGAAGTCAGAAGTTTACATACACCTTAGCCAAATACATTTAAACTCAGTTTTCACAATTCCTGACATTTAATCTTAGGAAAAATTCATTTTCTTAGGTCAGTTAGGATCACCACTATATTTCAAGAATGTGAAATGTCAGAATAATAGTGGAGAGAATTATTTATTTCATCACATTACCAGTGGGTCAGAAGTTTACATACACTCAATTATTATTTGGTAGCATTGCCTTGAAATGGTTTAACTTGGGTGAAAACGTTTCAGATAGCCTTCCACAAGCTTCCCGCAATAAGTTGGGTGAATTTCCTCCTGACAGAGCTGGTGTAACTGAGTCAGGTTTGATGGCCTCCTTGCTCGCACACGCTTTTTCAATTCTGCCCACAAATGTTCTATGGGATTGAGGTCAGGGCTTTGTGATGGCCACTCCAATACCTTGACTTTGTTCTCCTTAAGCCATTTTGCCACAACTTTGGAAGTATGCTTGGGGTCATTGTCCATTTGGAAGACCCATTTGCGACCAAGCTTTAACTTCCTGACTGATGTCTTGAGATGTTGCTTCAATATATCCACAAAATTTTCCTTCCACTTGATGCCATCTATTTTGTGAAGTGCACCAGTCCCTCCTGCAGCAAAGCACCCCCACAAGATGATGCTGCCACCCCCGTGCTTCACAGGTTGGGATGGGTTTTTCGGCTTGCAAGCATCCCCCCTTTTCCTTCAAACATAACGATGGTCATTATGGCCAAACAGATCTATTTTTGTTTCATCAGACCAGACGACATTTCTCCAAAAAGTACGATCTTTGTCCCCATTTGCAGTTGCAAACCGTAGTCTGGCTTTTTTATGGCTGTTTTGGAGCAGTGGCTTCTTCCTTGCTGAGCGGACTTTCACGTTATGTCGATATAGTACTAGTTTTACTGTGGATACAGATAGTTTTGTACCTGTTTCCTCCAGCATCTGGAGCATCCAGCATCCCCCAGCATTAGTCCGTCCCCTCGCCCCGACCCGGGCGCGAACCAGGGACCCTCTGCACACATCAACAACAGTCACCCACGAAGTATCGTTACCTATTGCTCCACAAAAGCCACGGCCCTTGCAGAGCAAGGGGAACCACTACTTCAAGGTCTCAAAGCGAGTGACGTAACCGATTGAAACGCTATTAGCGCGCACCACCGCTAACTAGCTAGCCATTTCACATCCGTTACACTCACCCCCCTTTCGACCTCCTCCTTTTCCGCAGCAACCAGTGATCCGGGTCAACAGCATCAATGTAACAGTTTAACTTTATGGCGTCCCCTCGCCCCGACTCGGGCGCAAACCAGGGCCCCTCTGCACACATCAACAACTGACACCCACGAAGCGTCGTTACCCATCGCTCCACAAAAGCTGCGGCTCTTGCAGAGCAAGGGGAACCACTACTTCAAGGTCTCAAAGCGAGTGACGTAACCGATTGAAACGCTATTAGCACCACCGCTAACTAGCTAGCCATTTCACATCCGTTACACATCTTCACAAGGTCCTTTGCTGACATCCTTTTATGTAATTTTCCAAGCTGTATAAAGGCACAGTCAACTTGGTGTATGTAAACTTCTGACCCACTGGAATTGTGATACAGTGAATTATAAGTGAAATAATCTGTCTGTTAAAAATTGTTGGAAAAATGACTTGTGTCATGCACAAAGTAGATGTCCTAACCGACTTGCCAAAACTATAGTTTGTTAACAAGAAATGTGTGGAGTGGTTGAAAAACGAGTTTTAATGACCCCAACCTAAGTGTATGTAAACTTCTGACTTCAACTGTATAAGTTATCACTAAAGTCATGCAAGACAAGCAGCTTACTGTTTTTTTCAAACATATCATAATCAACCATATAATGCTCTATACAGATGTGCATCTATACGACCCTACCTCCTCGTAGTCGTTTTCGGGTGACAGGAAGTCGTCTACAATGGCGACCCTCTGACCCAGCTGTTCGCTCAGTGCATCCAGGAACCGGTCTGTATCAGAGGAGCGCGGCGGATGAGAGAACGTGTAGCGCCTCTTATTGAGACGGGCGTGGGAGGGTGGGCTGGCGGGGTAGTCGGGAGGCGAGGGAGGGGGGCTGTCTAGGCTGATGTAGGGGTTGGACTCGGCACTGGTCTGGGAGGTGAGACCTGGGGGGTAGAACTGGACCGGCGCAGGGGGGCTAGGGAGGGGCTCCTGCCAGGCGGAGGGAGGTGGTGGGGGGCCCTTACGGCTACCTGTGGAGAGGAACAATGACATCACTGCTCCTGTAGAGAAGAACATCTACCATTACATTGATCAACTATTCTATTGACCAAGGGTTGTAGATCACGCTAATGCACCATACATGGTCTATTCATTTCTGCTGTTCTAACTATTTGGTTGAATGTTTTTATACCCAGTAGCTACCTGTGCTTGTGAACATATTCACACTCCACTGACTAACAGAGAGATAGGTGGACTCAACTCAAACTAGAAGATTACATGTGTCAGGCAAGCTGCAATTCAGATTTCAACCTGTTTGTAATGATGTTATTTTAACCAGATTTCAACCTGTTTGTATTGATGTTATTTTAACCAGATTTCAACCTGTTTGTATTGACGTTATTTTAACCAGATTTCAACCTGTTTGTAATAATGTCATATTTTTTTTTACCCCTTTTACTCCCCAATTTCGTGGTATCCAATTGGTAGTTACAGTCTTGTCTCATCGCTGCAACTCCCATACGGACTCAGGAGAGGCGAAGGTCGAGAGCCGTGCATCCTCCGAAACACAACCCGCACTGCTTCTTGACACAATGCCCACTTAACCCGGAAGCCAGTCGCACCAATGTGTCAGAGGTACAACTGGCGACCGTGTCAGCATGCACTGCGCCGGCCCGCCACAGAAGTCGCTAGTGCGCGAAGGTGACAAGGACTTCCCCTAACCCGGACGACGCTGGGCCAATTGTGCGGCACCCCATGGGTCTCCCGATCGGGGACAGCTGCGACAGAGCCTGGACTCGAACCCAGAATCTCTAGTTGCACAGCTAGCACTGCGATGCAGTGCCTTAGACCACTGCGCCACTCAGGAGGCCCTAATGATGTAATTGATTAACAACACTTCAAGTAAAGTGTTACCGATTGGAGTAGCTACCTGTGTTAGCGTGCATGGACGGAGAGCCTGCGTGTTCGAGGACCTCCAGCTCTACCAGACTGTCCGCCGGAGGAGGAGCGCGAGCCTTCAGAGACTTGGACCTCTTCCCTGAGTACACGTTCTCCAGCTCAGCATACACCGCAGACAGCTAGACAGAGAGAAGAAATGCCCTTTCATAACGACTCAGATAGAAGAGATAAAAGCCAGAAGATAATAGAATAGATAGATTTCCCCTAAGGAGGAAACAACCTAGATCAGTGGTCACTAGTCCTAGTTCCCAAGAGCCAATGAGGGCTTTTGTTTCAGCCTAACAGTGACACACCTGCTTGAATTAATGAGCCACTCACTGGGTCCTTGAGTAATTGAAGCCAGTGTGTTTTATAGTGCTGGACTAGAGGAAAAAGCTGCAGACCTGGACTAGTGACCACTGTTTTAGTCATCCTTATTCTAATATATCCCATTTAGCAGACGCTTTTGTCCAAAGCGACTTACAAGTCGGCTGGGGCCACTACTTTTACATATGGGTGGCCCCAGCGGGAATCGAACCCACGACGCTTGGCGTTGCAAGCGCCATGCTCTACCGACTGAGCCACACAGGACCACTTCTCTCAGTCTCACTTGGGTACCCACGTTGGTGAGGTTGTTGGGGGTCTCTGGGAGGGACGTCCCGTCTCCTGACTGTCTCTCTCCTGGAGCCAGCCTCATCCCCATCTCCACTGGATCAGTACGGATCCCTACAGGAAACATACTGCATTAGGTTTCAGCCATTCCAAAAAAGATGTCTTTCTCAATAGCCATTCACTTGACTGGGTAGCTTTAAGCAAAAGCTTCACCTAGTGTCAGAAATATTTATTTCATGCTACTTCTGACAATACTGATGATGATGGTGATAATAATGATGATGATGACATTGCCACTGATAGTAATGATGGTGCTACTTTTACTGGTGATGAAGATGATGATGAAG